>NW_019267356.1:107880-122144 GCF_002742605.1 Olea europaea var. sylvestris | reverse complement strand
TTGTCAAATATATTTGACAAGTGATTTTGATAAATAATCATGACATTTAAATTATGTATATATATATATATATATATATATGGGAAGCGTTCCTTCTACACATGGATTTAACAAGTGCTTTTGACAAATAATCATGACGTTTAGATTAAGCAAATTCAACGATTAGTATCTCATGGATCTCAAGTGGTTATAACTAACTCTCCAATGATCCTAGTGAAATACATACTGATCATTGGATTTGCTTAATTTAAATGTCATGATTATTTGTCAAAAATACTTGTCAAATTCATGTGTAGGAGGCACGCTCCCCTATATATATATGCAAGGCCGACTTTTTCATGCCTCCCGCCTAGGCCTTGCTTTTTTCACCTTTTAGAACACTTGTAAACACGATAATTTTTTCTATATATTACATTTTAATATTTTTAATAAACTGGGCAATTAGAACAGCTCTCATAAATTGTCGAAGTAGACAATCAAGCCCAACATGGCCGTAACTCGTGAAGAACTATGAACCGAGTTGGGCTGATTTCTCGTTTTCTAATGGAGCAGCTTCTCCCAAGCCTGAGGCACCCCAGCCATTTTAACAACACTGATCAAATTCTTAACTATAGCGATCAACAATCATGGCTAGCGTGGGTAAAAGAGTTACTTATATGTAAAAGTAAACGAAAATAATTAAATTTTTATATTAGTGTAAAAATAAGTATTTTTTTTTTTTTTTTTTTTTTTTTTTTACTTTAAAAAAAAAAAAAATTTTTTTCCCACCCCAAAAAAAAAAAAAATTTTTTTTTTTTTTTTTTTTTTTTTTACTTTAAAAAAAAAAAAAATTTTTTTCCCACCCCAAAAAAAAAAAAAATTTTTTTTTTTTTTTTTTTTTTTTTTACTTTAAAAAAAAAAAAAATTTTTTTCCCACCCCAAAAAAAAAAAAAATTTTTTTTTTTTTTTTTTTTTTTTTACTTTACACACAAAGTCAATAGATTTCAATAAATACAATAAGACATATGGCTACACAAACTATTGAGAACATTTCTGGATATTATTCAATATGAACTACTGTAAGGAGTTTATTAAAATCATTAGGGCAACTTACATCCTTGAACCGATAACCAGCTTTTGACTGATCTAACCTCTTGTGCTTCTCGAGACAACAAGAGGTGATATATGAATATTCACCTATTGTTGGTTGGCTATGCCTTTCGAATTATTGGACAAATGTCAAAAAGCACAAACATAAGTAAAATATTGAAAACAAGACTTAATAATGAAGTTCATTATAATAATGAAAGAACTCACGAGAAAGGACTAAAATCCAAAAACATGAAAAAAGGAAAAAGAGCTGAAAATCTAACATTCAAACTTTCACTCCACCAAAAAGTTGCCTCAAATTTAAACACATTTCAAGTCGGCAAGCCTTATTTTTCTCTGATTTATAACTTTATTATGATTAAACATGAAGTCAAGATTTGTAAAAAAATTAGGCCGTGGTTGGTTTGCCGTTTTCGGCCCATTTTCCGTTTTCCGTTTTCGAAAACACGAAAAACGCGTTTGGTCCGTTGTTTTCAAAAACGCATTTTCAAAAACAAGTTAAAATTTATAACTGAAAACGTAAAACGACTTTTTATCATTTTCAGTGTTTTCAGTTATAAATGTCGAAAACGCTCAAAACGGGTCGTTTTCGGGGAAAACTAAAAATCATTTTGAAAATGAAAATGCAAACCAACGACTACCTATTTTTCACTGATGTGTTTTGTCGTTGTCGATTACAACATTAAATTTTTTGTGAAATGTAAAAGAATTACAACAGGAGTTTATTTGTAATAACGGATGCATTATTATAGTTTAAATATATTCTAACTTAATTTTGTGGAGAGATTGTGTGAAAATAATAATAATAATAATAATAATAATAATAATAATAATAATAATAATAATAATAATAATAATAATAATAAAAGAGTAATGAGCCCCAAAAGGTGTAAGTGGGGCAAGGTGGGACAAGGCAACAAGATCGAGCCTCATGCCTTGTGAATTTAGGTAAAAATGAGGTGTTTCCTTGTTTTTGATATTATTTTAGTTACTCAAAGATTATAAATGATAATTCTTTTTTTTTAATTAGCTTATTTAACTTAAAATGATGTACCCTAGGGTTGCATTATTTTAGCTTTATTTCTCATGGGTACGCATTAATCACACTTTTTGCTGCCTAGACCGCATAATAGACGGTCAAGATAGGGTTTGGCTTTCATGCCTTTTTCATATACGGGGGCGCTTTCGTCACGCCTCCCTCCTAGGCCTTGCATTTTGCGCTTTTTAAAACACTGGTGATACAAATATGATAATTTTTAATGTTATATTTTATATTTTAATATTTTTAAGGATTTGGGCAACTAAAACAGTTCTCATATGGATTTACGGGTCAGACAATCAAATTCGACTTAACTCATGGGTTAACTCATGAGCTTCATGAATCGAGTTGGGCTGACTTCCTTTCGATTTTATAATGGGACAAGTTGTTCCAAGCCTGAGCTTTCGAGCCGTTTTGATGACACTAGTCAAAATCTTAACTACAGTGATCAATTGAACCCTTATTTGACAGACATTATTTAAAAACTTTTTTCCATATACTTATTTCCAATTACACATTCACACAATAAAATATTTTATAAGTAAGCTCAAAATTTTTCATACTTTCTCACCACACATTCTCCTAAAAATTACTATTCAAAATATTGTTTTCCCAAATAATGGCCATCAAACACGAGCTAAATGTTTTGATTGACTAAAGAAGTTCATTGTTAAGTAAATCATTTATGTTTAAAAAGTGAATGTTACATTCGGTATTTTTTTATTGTTATGTCAATAAGTAAATTATTTATTTAGACAATGAAATAAGTTACCTATAATTTATTTTAGATAAATATAAATTATCTAAGTCCTTGTTTAAGCCACATTTTTTCATCAAATTGTACTTTTAAACAGTGATTTGATTTGATTTCAACCACACATTCTTTAATAAAATAATATTACACGCATATTCAAAATTTGTCTTATTTTTAATTACACATTATCCATCATAACACTTACAAACTGCATATTGTTTTCCCAAACAAGCCCTAATATATAGTTATTGATAACAAGTCATTTAAAATCAACTTTAATAATTTTTAGGTTCGGCAAAAAAAAAAAATTTGACGAAATGTTGACGTGGCCACATACGTGGCACTATGTCTCTACTGATTTGGCATCCATGTATCCATGTGAGGTTGTGATCAACGATATTACCAATTGCAACGTTTAGTCATGAATGGAGTGATTTCTAATATTTAGTGACATCGTAAAAATATTTCACACAGTTCAGTGACCATTTAGGTTATTATCCACACATTTTTTAATAAAATAATATTAGATGTAAACCCAAAAATTTTCTTATTTTTTAACTATACATTTTTCCAAAAAAATCACTATTCAAAAATATGTGTTCCCCTTCCATCTACAAAAAAAATAATAAATAAATAAAAGGTCTTGAAAAAATTAACACCGAGTAAGAAAAAGCCATGACTAAATACTAATAATTTTCAATGGCATATTCTCCAAAAAAATCACTATTTCAAAACTCATTTTTCAATACCTTTTTTTTTTTTTTTTTTTTTTGGGTAGAGAGAAAGCAAAATTGTAGTTTGAATGTAAAATGTGACATTTGAATTACAAGTGGAGATATGATCAAATGTATAGAATCTTTTATCTATAAAAGAGACCCTATACAAGTAGAGTGCGAGAGAGACACTTCTATCACTTCTGTAAGGTGGAGTCTCATTATCCATGTAGGTTGGAAGAAGTGATGTGGTGATAAAGGGTTATCCCGTGGACTTAGGATCTATTGTGACCTACTAGTTAGACATGAGTTGAGTGATCAGTTTAGTGAGCATGGTAAGTGATGAGAAAAAATATGTGTTCTCGAGGTGGGAATAACACGAAATGAAATAGGATAAATGTGGTGAGATCTTTCGTGGGGTCACTTGTGCATTTGTTGCATATGTATTTGACCGTGTGATGATAAACTTGGTGTTAATCTTTGGTTTTGTGTGAACGTGATTTTTTTAAAAGATCTGTATAGTATCCTATATAATGTCTTGATCGCATGATTATTTGTTCACTGTGATACTTGTTCCTACTTGGGTATTTTTGGACCTTAGCCCCGGTGTGTACATGGGGCAGGTATGGCGTATGTTTCGCTTTGAAACACGAGGTAAGGTCTGTGATACCAATTTTATTGGATTACCTTAATTGTACAAGTTTAAACTTTGTGTGTTCTTGGTTGTTAGCAGATTATTGGACATCAAGGTGGAGATTGTTGGGTTTCTGATACCCAATAATCCCGGGCAATGATATTAAATAGTATCGGATTATATTTCATAGGCCGAGGCCGATGAGTGAAATATTTATCAACCAATCAACTTATATACTCGACTTGAAAACAATGTGGGCTATTAGTTCAACTTAATTGAGCTTAATGTTGCCTTGGTACAAATCCACTTATAGGAGGGCTTCCTTATATCTTGGCTCATTACTTTGTGTCTTGGCCCAATTGGTAATATACCTAAAGCTATATGTACCTCCTTCCTCTTGCAAGAGTCGAGTGTTTGCCCCATTGTGTGAGAAGAGAGACTTTGGCTACCTCTTACAATCTTCTTCAAGTTCTTGCATCTTCTTATCTTCTCTTGACCTTTGTTGTTTGCAAACACCATCATATCATTGTCCCTTTGTGGATGAGAAAAGGGGAATGCAACCATAAGTGGATTGAGGTTGTGGGTTGAAGATTTGGTTGATTAGTTGATATATACATTGGTAAGTTTGATTTGAGCTCGGAAAATCCACAATTGAAGGTCATTTCTTCAACAATAGTAAATGCAAGATCACCTTTTTTTAATGGAAATGTGAAGTTATATTAAATAGAGAATAAGCAATATTACCATACCAATTGAAGGGGAAAAAATTAGAGAAAACCAAAAAAGAGAGGAAACCTAAACAGAATAATTTGTTTTATATAAATCATGATCACATGGATTGATCGTCATTTAACTTCTTGTCTGTTGCCTCTATTCTTGCTATTTTCTTCATCTTTGTTCAAGTGTATAGCTGGTAAAGAGAATCTTCTATTTTTCATGTCATAATCAATCTTCTTCCCTTGCTCACTTGTTACCGGTTTCTCCAATTCTTTCATTTTAAACATTGATTCTTCAGTTCAAATTTAGAAACGATTGGATTTTCCGTTGTCAAACATCGATCCACTGTTCTGCAAAGCCATGGAATTAAGGTCGCCATTGGAAATCTCAATGTGTACTTCATTTTGTCACCATCATCGTCAATATCACTTTTTCAATGGTTCTTGATTTCTCTTCTTGAATCTTCTTCAACTTCAAGCAATTGATTATGAAAATAAATAGGAATAGGTACCTCAAAAGCTTCTTCAAAGCTTGAGATGAGATATGGAATTTTGTATCAATTACTCTCTTCTAATCTCTAGAATATTGTACAAAAGCTTTCTAGATTCCTCCACCTTGTTATTAGATGAAAGAACATTTATAGAGGACAAGAATTATAAATCATGTCCCAATATTATAGATCTTAAACACCAATCCTAAACATTCCAAGTAGTTGAAACCCTAACATGTTCTGATCAAAATCCAAAAATCTGAGTCTGATTCCAACTTATTCCCTTCAACGCCGACTTTAATACCAAACTCTGACTCCTATTTCTGCAATGGCTAGAGAAAGTTGGTTGAAGAGGAAAAGAGATGTTGATGAAGAACCATATTCGAAGAAGAAGAAATCTTATAAACCCAAGGTAGCATTAATTTCTTCAGTTTCCGCTTTTGTGTGTACATTTTATTTTTATTTCCAGTCCAGTTTTGATATTTTTTTGGTTTTCATATTTCATTTGTGACTTTTTTGGTTCTGTTCCCTGCCTTTTATTTTGTGTAAAATGAAATATGTATACAAACATCTCGAAACATTGCAAGAACCAAAGATTCAAAGAATTCAAAAGCATTATTTTGTGATCCTTGATTTTGTTTTTAAGGGAAAATGGAGGGTTTTATTGAAAAATGCAAATAAGACTTTGGGATTATTGGATTGTTGAGATTAGAGGGAGCGTGGGGGGATTATGGGAGGCAACATAAGATTGGGTGAGTCTAGAGGCTGAGGTGTGTGGACACTGTGGAGTAAGTATGATACAATTGTCCAATGATATAACGGGTTACGTGATTGTATGATGACCACAAAGTGACCTTCGTTCTTAAGTTTTGTGAATTCCAATTTATGTGAGTATATATGTGTATCGCAAAATAACTTAATTACCTTGAATGTAACAAGTTGAGCCTGTCCCAAGCACTAGTGTAGTGACCTTTCTAGTTTAAGCAAATTGAATCAAACAAGAGATAGAAAGTTGAGAGAGAGGAAAAAATTAAGAGAATAAACTATTTCCCCAGTTCAATTTGGCATGCTATTTTGCTTTGTTTCAAAAGTAACTGAATTACTCATTTTAGTCGTCTTCTCAGTTTGAATTTTTTGTTCAGTTCCAATTATGTAAGGTTGCTGATTTTCTTCTACTTTAAAAAAAAAAAAAAAAAAAAAAAAAAAAAAAAAAAAAAAAAAAAAAACACACAATAACAATAATAAAAAAATCTGTCCCTTTTTTTTTTTTTTTGGGGTTTTTTTTTTTTTTAAAAAAAAAAAAAAAAAACACACAATAACAATAATAATAAAATCTGTCACTTTTTTTTTTTTTTTAATAAGTTTATCTCACCTTTTAAATTAATCTCTATATAAAGATGATCTTAGATATATATGAGTTGACATTCATGTTTTGGACTGTGATATTACGAGGGGAAGGGATTGGAATTGGCATGAGACAATTGCCCGTTTTCTTTATTTTTAGCAATTGGAACTTGGCATCAGTAACTGGATATAATTCGAGGGTGTAATATTAGTCATTTTGTCTTCAATGTCTTGTTAAAGGAAGTGGGTCATATTTGCCTAAATTCACTTGTGTCATTTTTCTGGTTTTGGGTCTTTTTTTCTTTTTTTTTTTTTTCAGTTTTTGTCACATTTTGGACTTTACGTCACTTTTTTTTAACTTTATGTCCCTTTTTTTATTTATTGTCACTTTTTTTAGTGTATGCACTCTTCTAATTATTGTAAATTAGAAACATGTTTTCAGTCATTATAATATGTTACATGGTTATATATTAGTGTTATATTTCAGGTGTAGAATCTAGAATGAAAATTCAAACAAAATAATCTACACATCATTATAACACAACCCACATGATGAGCTACTTCTCATAACATATTTGACCGCACATGTTTTGAGACCACCACCAAGTTAAGTCGTGAACTCGGGCAACTTATAATTCCATTCTTAAACTTTTAGTAGGGGCAACCATAAATTTGGGTTCAATGTTACTGTTAACACTCTTTTTAGGCTTCTTCAACCTTTGTCAACTAGTCCATGTTCTCAGGGAGAGAATCCAACTCATAGTCCATTAGCACTACTATAGTAGGAGACATAAGCTGACATTTTCTGACTCCTTGGTTTTTGCTAAGTTTAATTGTTTGAGGCTATTTTCCATGAACCAATCAATATTGTGGGCTTGGCCGGTTCTACCCGTCGTCTTTTATTTTTTTCCAATTTATAAATTTTGATACGATGCAAAAATAAGTCATGATTTAAAAAACTAATATTTTATTGATGTGTTTTGCGGATTAGAACATTAAATTTTTTGTGAAATATAAAAAGATTACAATTAGAATTTAATTGTAATAATAGTACATTATTATAGTTTAAAATATATTCTAACTAAAATTTTGGAGCGAGATCGTCTAAAAAAAGTAAAAAAGAAATGAATTCTAATAGGCATAAAACTTCGCAAGGTGGCAAGACCAAGCCTCACGAACAAAGATTATTTTTATAATTACTATAATTCAAAGATTATTAATGATAATTCCCTTTTAGTAATTAGCGATCAATAATCATGTTTAGCTTGGGTAAAAGAGTTCACCATCAAGTAAATTACTTGTCTGTAAAAAGTAAATTTTAACTTAATTGTTAAGTATATTACTTATATGTAAAAGTAAACGAAATTAATTAAATTTTTATATTGGTGTAAAAATAAGTATTTTTTTTTTTTTTACACAAAGTCAACATATTTCAATAAATACAATAAGACATATGGTTACACAAATTGTTGAGAACATTTCTGGATATTATCCAAGATGAACTACTGTAAGGAGTTTATTAAAATCATTAGGGCAACTTACATCCTTGAAAGAGCTTTTATTGACCTAACCTCTTTTGTTTCTCGAGACATCAGGGGTGGAATTATGAATATTCGCCTATTGTTCGTTGACTACGCCTTTCGAATTATTGGACAAATGTCATAAAGCACAAACATACGTACAATATTGAAAACTAGACTTAATCATGATGTTCATTGTAATATTGAAAGAACTCACGGAAAAGGACTAAAATGCAAAAACATGAAAAAGGGAAAAAGAGCGGAAAATCTAACATCCAAACTTTCACTCTAACGAAAAGATGCCTCAAATTAAACACATTTCGACTCTGGAATCTCTTAGGCTTGCCGATCCAACTTGTCATCTTTTATTTTTCTCTGATTTATAAATTTATTATGATTAAATATCAAGTCAAGATTTATATAAGTAAATGTTTCACTGATGTGTTTTCTCGGTTACAACATTAAATTGTTTGTGAAATATAAAATAATTACAAGAGTTTATTTGTAATAACAGATGCATTATTATAGTTTAAATATATTCTAACTAAATTTTATGGAGAGATTGTGTGGAATAATAATAATAATAATAATAATAATAATAATAAGAAGAAGAAGAAGAAGAAGAAGAAGAAGAAGAGTAATGAATTCCAAAAGGTGTAGGTGGGGCAACGTGGGACAAGGCAACGAGACCGAACCTCATGACTTGTGAATTTAAGTAATAATGAGGCGTTTTCTTGTTTTTGATATGATTTTGGTTACTCAAAGATTATTAATGATAATTCTTTTTTTTTAAATTAGTTTATTTAACTTAAAATAATGTAACCTAGGCTTGCATTATAATCACGCTTTTTGCTGCCTAGACCGCATTGTAGATGGTCAAGATAGGGTTCGGCTTTCATACCTTTTCCATATATGGGGCCGCCTTCTTCACGCTTCCCTCCTAGGTCTTGCATTTTTCGCTTTTTAGAACAATGGTGATGCAAACACGATAAATTTTTGGGTTATATTTTATATTTTAATATTTTTAAGGAATTGGACAATTGAAACAGTTCTCATATGGATTTACGGGTTAGACAAACAAATTCGACTTAACTCGTAGGTTAACTCATGAGCTTCATGAATCGAGTTGGGCTAATTTCCTTTCGATTTTATAATGGGACAAGTTGTTCCAAGCCTAAGCCTCGGAGCCATTTTGATGATACTAGTCAAAATCTTAACTATAGTGATCGATTAAGCCCTTATTTGACAAACATTATTTAAAAATATTTTTTCATATACTTATTTTCTACCACATATTTACACAATAAAATATTTTACATATAAACTCAAAAAAAATTTCATACTTTTTCACCACACATTCTCTTAAAAATCACTATTCAAAATATTTTTTTTCTCAAATAATGACCATCAAACACAAGCAAAATGTTTTGATTGACTAAAAAGTTCATTGTTAAGTAAATCATTAGTGTTTAAAAAGTAAATGTTAAATTCAGTACTTTTTTGTTTTTTTATTGTTATGTCAATAAGTAAATTATTTATTTAGACAATGGAATAAGTTACCAATAATTTATTTTAGATAAATATAAATTATCTAAGTACTTGTTTAAGCCACATTTTTTCCATCAAAACTTATTTTTAAACAGTGATTTGATTCAATTTCAAGTGCACATTCTTTAATAAAATAATATTACATACAAATTCAAAATTTTTCTTATTTTTTAATCACACGTTATCCATCTTAACAATTACAAACTACATTTTTTGAAAATAAAAAAATGAGGCTCCAACAAGCCCTAAATATAGTTATTGATAATAAGTCATTTAAAACCAATTTTAATAATTTTTAGGCTCGGCGAAAAAATTTGACGTGGCCACATACCTGGCACTATGTCTCTGTTGATTTGGCAACCATGTATGTATCCATGTGAGGTCGTGATCTACGAGATTACCAATTGCAACGTTTAGTAATGAATGTGGTGATTTTTAATATTCAGTGACATCGTAAAAATATTTTGCACAGTGCAGTGAACATTTAGGTCACATTCTCTAATAAAATAATATTATACATAAATTCAAAAATTTTCTTATTTTTTAACTATATATATTTTTCCAAAAAATCACTATTCAAAAATATATCTTTTCCTTCCGTCTACAAAAAATAATAATAATAAATAAATAAAAGGTCTTGAAAAAATTAACACCGGGTAAGAAAGAAGCCATGACTAAATACTAATCATTTTCAATGGCATATTCTCAAAAAATCACTATTCCAAAACTTATTTTTCAATATGGATTATTTATTTATTTTTTTTTATTTTTTTTTATTTTTTTTGTAGAGAGAAAGGAAAAATGTAGTTTGGATTGGTGATTTTTTAGATAATGTAAGGTTTAAAAATGAAGAAAAATTTTGAATTTACGTGTAATATTATTTTATTAGAGAATATGTGGATAATAACCCAAACGATCGCTGAACTTTGAAAAATGTTTTAACAAGATCACTAAACTTTAAATATTATCTCATTCACTACTAAACTTTTCAATTTATAATCTCGTTCATCACTGACCTAACATGATTGCCAAATTGGTTGAGACATAGTGCCTCGTATGCAGTAATGAATGGAGTGATTTTTAAAATTAATTAACCTTATGAAAACCTTTTGCAAAATTAAGTAACCATTTGGGTTACTATTCCACTATCTATCAAACCACAGTAATTCAATATAGTATAGTGTGTACGTAAATTCATCTGAAATAATTAATAATTGTGACTTGTTGTATTTATTAATTGGTAAATTTAAATTCCGCATAAACACCTATTCACCCCCTCTTGGTGTTTTCCCCCCCCCCCCCCCCTCTAAGTGGTAGTTGGGTCGAACTTCATTATTTTCAAAAGTGATGTTCAATATTCAAGCATATTTGAAATATGTGAATATAGATCCTTATATAATATAAATCGTCGATGTAGACATTAAAAATTGTATCTGACTTAAATTTGGACGTTTAGTGATTTAATCGTATTGTCCTTAAACGTGGTTTCAATATCTATATTGATTACATGAACCTACACTTACAAATTTAAGTAAAATTCAAACTTCACTTTTGAAAATTGCAACTCAGAATCATACTAATTAAGGAAGCTAGTTCTCAAGAAGTTTTGAAGGTTAATGATAAGTATATTTTATGCGCTTATTCAAGATTTGATTGCTGTTTATTTATTATTATATTTTGATTATATCTACTTAATTTAGGTTAATTATATTGATTGTAGGTAAAATTTGGATTCAACAAATTTGAATGAAAATGGATTGAATCTGTACAAAATGGAGGAAATATAGGACCAAAATAATCAAGTCTAAAAGATGAGGACCTTCCATGCAAATAAAAAGCATCTAGGATGGAAAAAAAATATTAATATGGAGAACCAAAGTGCATAAAATAAAAGAAATTTTACTTTTATTGGTTTCCATGTAGATTCAAATTCTATATTAGACATATTTTAGGACTCCTTAGAGATAATGTAGATTCTATATATAATTTTCATTATTTTTTTTTTTATGGGACACACAATTTTAGAGAGAAAAAATGAAAAAGAAAATCTAGATCAAATAACGAAAAAAAAACTAGGATTTGCAAGATTTTGAGATTGGAGAAGAAGATTTTTAGCATAAAATCCAATTTTTTCTTTATCAAGATTTTAAAATCCGTTTATGAACTCTATTCTCTTTATTGGTTTTCTTTCGTTAGTATAAGTATCTATATCATTAGTTACGACAAACAGTGTAATTTATATGTGACCTTTTAATTTAATTTTCAATATTTTAGTAGTATAATTTTCATATGTTGATTTTATTTATGGAATTAAATGTTTTAAATTGCAAGGCCAATAATTTGATAATTTGTGAACTTATAATGGATCGAGAAGTAAATTATAAATTTAAACCACATAATAAATTTTGATAATTTGGATTAAGTGTAGTAATACATTTTATGATAGATTCTTAGAAATTTATGGCATTTAATTAAGGTTTATTCAGATTCACGTAAAGATAGATAATTGACTTAATTAAATAAAGTCAATTTAAACTTGAGAAGGTAAACTGAATACTTAAGAAAAATTCGACTAACTCCACAATTATAATAAATCTTGATTAGCGAATTAAAGTGGATTTATATATGAAATGTAAGTCCTAACAATCACAATCATACTATAAAGCCCGAACTCTAGTTAATTGGTGCGTTAGATTAATTTAGTTTAATTAGAATAATTTAGATAATAAATAACATTTATTCTTTATTTTTCATGAATTAGAAGATGAAAATAGTTAATTAGAAATTAAATAATAATTCTTATGGAGACGATATTAGAACTTAAGTTCATTATATTACTTGTTACGACATCTTGTGATAGAAAATCTTGATTAACGAATTAACGTGGATTTATATATGAAATGTAAGTCCTAACAATCACAATCATACTATAAAGCCCGAACTCTAGTTAATTGGTGCGTTAGATTAATTTAGTTTAATTAGAATAATTTAGATAATAAATAACATTTATTCTTTATTTTTCATGAATTAGAAGATGAAAATAGTTAATTAGAAATTAAATAATAATCCTTATGGAGACGATATTAGAACTTAAGTTCATTATATTACTTGTTACGACATCTTGTGATAGAAAATATGTAACAGTTGAAAACTCAGAATCATAAAAAGTCAATTATCGAAAAGTAATGAAACCAATGCGGAGAAGTAAAAAAGCGAAGAAGAAAAAAAATACAAGACAAACATGTGGGGCCAAATAGAAGAAAAATGGAAAACCCTTCTTGTCCAGGCCCAGGCCTCAAAAATATGAGCAATCAATTTTAGCCCATAAAAGAAGTTTTGAAGGTTAATGATAAATACATTTTATGCGCTCATTCAAGATTTGATTACTATTTATTTATTACTAAATTTAGATTATATCTACTTAATTTAGGTTAATTATATTGATTGTAGGTAAAATTTGGATTCAACAAGTTTGAATGAAATTAGATTGAATATGTACAAAATTGAGGAAATATAGGACCAAAATAATCAAGTATTAAAGTTGAAGACCTTCCATGCAAATAAAAGGCATCTAGGATGGAAAAAAAAAAAATATATATATATATATCAAACTTACTAAAAATATTACAATCTTGAATTTTATTTATTAAAACTGTTTTGTCTAGAATATTATAAGCATCATCTATTGTATTATCATTTAATCTTTTATAATTAATTATCATTCTACTTTTTCCTCTAATAATTTCTGAGTGTTTTCTAACTATAAAAGATGCTGATCTATGTGGACTTTCTGATTTTCTAATTACTCTTAATTTTAATAAATCTTTTATATGCATCCTAAAATCTTCCTGATCTTGATTTGTTGCTTCAGTATTTTTTATTTTTATTATATATTCTGGATTTTTATTTTTAATTCACATAAAATTTTATCTTTTTCCCAATATTTTAATATATTTTCTCCTAAAATTTCTAATTTTTCTAATTTACTTATCATATTTTCTATATCTTGTTCTGTTACTAAAAGATTATAAATTTTTTCCATTTCTACAAATTCTAAGCATGATTCTTCATCTTCTTTAAAGCTTTCATAAAATTCTTCATATTCTTCTATAAAATTATCAAATTCTTCTTTTTCTATTAATTGACATTCTCTTTCTTTACTACACTCACATTCTTTTTCTTTTTCTGTTATCCCACCACGCTTCTCAGCAAACTCTGATGGAATAATTTTAGTATAAGTAGGTGCACAAATTGTAAATTTTTGTAATTGCATATAATCTTTAATAATTATTATACTACCATTATCTTTTAGTAAAAAACTTAGTCCTAAGATTAAATCTGTATTTAAAGATAATTCTCTTACCCATACTGAGTCTTTTGGTAAACTATATTCTGTACTTCTTCCACAATTAGTCT
>NW_019267356.1:85904-105250 GCF_002742605.1 Olea europaea var. sylvestris | reverse complement strand
AATAATAATAATAATAATAATAATAATAATAATAATAATAATAATAATAATAATAAACACACTAAACTACTCGAAGAACTCTACATATATTTACTTCACTACAAGTCCTTTATGTTTTTGTTATTAATAATAATAATAATAATAATAATAATAATAATAATAATAATAATAATAATAATAAACACACTAAACTACTCGAAGAACTCTACATATATTTACTTCACTACAAGTCCTTTATGTTTTTGTTATTAGATTGCAAATGAAAATATAATATAAGACTGTCCTTTTCATTATTGTTCATGAACACAAACTAATATTTATTCGATGATTATCTTTTGAAATTCCTACATGATCCGAGTGATCAATTCATTTTGAGGATTGGAATCTAATATTAGTAGATATTCCCATTGAATTGTCCCTCTTGTGGGTTTTGGATTCATATTTGTACAATCTGGTCATATATAAGACTGTCATCATAAATTTCGTCATGGCATTTTCCTTTCTCATATATCCAATGAGTATTTTATGTCTCTCTCAACTCTAACAACAGTAAGGGTTAAACTGTTAGGTTGAATGCCTCAAAATTGGGTTGAAATCTTGGAAGATCACGTTTGGCTTGAATTTGGAAAGAAATCAAATTACATCTAAGATTTTTTCCTTTTACGGGGTTTGATCTAATTCTAGTATATTTTCTTACCTTTTAGGACTCCATTAGACATGACCTATAAATTAGAGACTCCTTTGTTAGTTTTATAGGAAACATTATTGTAGTCCTGTATTATTCTCTCCATATTGTTGGTTTAATAAATTTCATCGTTCCTCTGCTTAGTTTCTATTTTTTCTACTTTACTTTAATCTTGTTTTCGTGGTGTGATCTTGAATATTTCATAATTATCATTAATCTCAATCTTACATCGCCTTTGGGATTAACAAGTGGTATCAGAGCACAGGTTGCAGGTTCTTCATGATTTGGTTGAAATTTTTCAAGAATGGATTCGTTGAAGTATGAAATTCTGTTGCTAGATTACAACACAAGATTTTCGCTGTGGCAAGTAAAGGTGAGGGCTGTGTTGACACAGATGGATCTTGATGATGCTTTGCTGAGTTTTGAGACGATGCTAGCAAATTTGTCTATGGAGGAGAAACAATGGAGGGATCGAAAGGCTCTAGCGCAAATTCATCTTGACTTATCCAACAATATTCTACAGGATGTTTTGAAGGAGAAGATGACGGCTGCTTTATGGCTCAAGTTGAAGCAGTTGTGCATGACAAAGAGTCTGACGAGCAAACTAACTCTAAAGCAGAAGCTGTATTCCCATTGCATAGCGGAAGAATGGTCACTGCAAAACTATCTTGCTGTGTTCAAGGCGATTGTTGCAGATTTGGAGACGTTGAAGGTAAAATATGATGAAGAGGATCTGGCCTTGATTGTGTTTGCTACCCAGTTCTTTTTCGTCGTTTAGTGATACTAAATTGTATAGTCGTGACACGTTGACCATTGAGGAGGTATATGAGCTCTATTCTCAAAGGAGAAGATGGAGCTGTTGGTTGGAGATCCTACATCTAAACGTGGGGATACTCTGGTTACTCATGGTGATCGATGGAAGGGTAGATCGAATGTGAGGTACAAAAATGTGTATTGTTATTACTGCAAAGGAAATAACACATTAAGAAAGATTGCAACAAGTTGCAGGGTAAATGTTATTTACATGCAAATCATGCGAGACAATTTGGTAACGAGACTAACATTGTTGAGAATTTTTCGGATGATGGAGATGTAATGTTGGCTGTATCTGATGGGAAATTCAAACTTGGTGAGTAGATTATGGATTCTGTATGTTCGTATCATATGTGTCTCAATAGGGCTTTGTTTCAAACATATGAGAAGGTGAAGCAAGGTGGAGTTGTCATGGGAAATAACCAATCTTGTCGGGTTGCAGGAATCAATCGAGTCAGATTGAGGCTACAAGATGGGACAGTGAGGACACTTAATCAGGTTCGCTATGTTCCAGACTTGACAAAGAATCTCATATCGCTGAGTACCCTGAATGCAAAAGGGTAAAAATTCTCTGGTGGAGGTAGAGTCTTGAAGGTCCGAAGGGGCATCCGGGTTGTACTAGAGGGACGGAAGAAGTCTTAGTTGTACATCTTGTAGGGGAACGCAGAACCAGTTAAGAGGCATTTAGACAAGTTCAGTACTATTATGGAAGTTCAGTTTGGTACAGTACCTCTTGTGGCGAGCTCTGAATTGGTGAAGAACACTACTAGGGAGAGCGTTGGTGATTTCGTTTTGTTACCAATTTCAGCGGATATACTGTGTTCAGTTGCTAGGGTTGGACTCATGGAACGTAGGTATGATGGTGTCAATAATGTCTAGAATGCTTTAGGGGACGTTGAAGGTGACGGTTCTAGCAAGGGGCCTTCTAATTCGGCATGTGATATGGTTTCTACTACAGGGTATGCTTTAACCCTATTTGATCAACAATAGTTACTTGGTGGAATTTTGGGAACCTAGGATTTGTGTTTGAGTGTCGTTTGTGGATGCCGTGTAGAGGACGATGGTTTGATGATGAAGATTTTGGTTACTGTGTTGAGGAGATTAGTCAGTTCTTTTTGAAACACACGATTTGAAATTTTGGAATTTCGTTCGTTGCACCGGAATTTTGAGTCAAGGTGAAGAATATTAGGTTTAATACCTCAAAATTGGGTTGAAATCTTAGAAAATCACGTTTGGCTTGAATTTGTAAAAGAATCAAATTATATCCTAGATTTTTTCCTTTTACGTGATTTAACCTAATTCTAATATATTTTCTTACCTTTTAAGATTTCATTAGATTTATGGACGAGACTTATAAGTTAGAGACTCATCTGTTAGTTTTATAGGAAGCATTATTGTTGTCCCGTATTATTCTCTCCTTATTGTCGGTTTAATAAATTTCATCATTCCTCTATTTAGTTTCTCTTTTTTCTACTCTTCTTTAATCTTGTTTTTGTGATGTGATCTTGAATATTTTATAATTGTCATTAATCTTAATCTTGCATCGCCTTTGGGATCAACATAAACTAGTGCAACAAGCTCAATGGCAGGGCCATTTTCAAGGTGCTGTAATGGCAAGTGTTTATTTGTAAAAAAGGTTCTGTCATTCATCTTGTTTCTGTAGCAGGTTCAATGTTGCCATTTACTTGTGTGCCATTTTTACTATGCCAAACTGTATTTTGTGGAAATTTCTTTTTCATTTTTTAAGAGTCCTGTTTGAAATGATAACTGGATGCTTGATTTTAGGATGTATATTTAATAGATTCTGATTTCATATAATATCACATAACTTTTGAAATATTAAACCTTCTTTCTTAAAATTGAAATGGAGCAATAGTTAAGGTTATGTCTTGTTCCCCAATTTTTTTTCGGCTGGCCCATTTAATCGAGCCATATTTTGGGTTACAATTCTCAGACATCAGGAAAGGTTCACAATACAATTTTGAAGTACTCACGGCGTGCTTCATAACATACGTTTCAATTTGCAAAACTGCTAAATTATTATATGAGTTTAAATGATCATTTCCACAAGAACTACAAAGTAGTGTAGTGGACCAATGAGTTTAAATGATTATTTCCATGAGAACTATATTATTTAATTCTTAATTTATTTTTTGTAACTTTTAAATAACGAAAAACAAATTAGTTTGTTATTATCTTTGAAATTATTCTAATTAAACTAAATTCATTTAACGCACACAATGAAATCAAATTCGGATTTTAAAAGTATGAATGTAGATGTTATGACTTATAATTTCATTTATAGATTCTCTTTAATTCGCTAATCAAGATTTATAACTACTGTAATGTTTGATCAAATTCTTCTGAGGTATTTAATTTACCTCTCTACAATTCAAAATAATTGTATTTAAATAAATTAGCTATATATCTTTATGTAAATCAGGATAAACCTTAATTAAATGCATTAAATCTCAAAGAACCCGTGTAATGATTGCAATAACCATAAAATTACCTCTACACTTTTATCCAAATTATAGAATTTTATTATGTGGTCTAAATCTATACTTCACATCTTGCTTCATTACAATTTACATAGCACTGAATTATTGGCCAAGTAATTCAAATCATTAAAATTCATAAATAAAATCAACACATAAAGATTATACTACTAGAACCTTAAAAATTAAATAAAAGGATAACACTTAGATTATATTGTTTGTCGTAACTAAGAATTTAGATACTCATAATAAATGAAAGAAAAAACAATAAAAAGGTATACATTTCATAACTAAATTTTGAAATATTGATGACTGAAGGAATTCAATCTTACGCAAAGAATCTTTTTCAATCCCAAAAATTTTCATACCTTGGCTTTTTCGCTCTTTGATCTTGAAATTCCATATTTTTCTCTCCAAAATCGTGTATCCCATAAAAGAGAATGATTAAAACTATATATAGAAGTATAAAATAACTCGAAAATGGACTCCTAAAATATGTCTAATGTAGAATTTGAGTCTAAATAGTAAACTAATAAAAGCTGAAATCTCTGTTAGTTTAGTGCACTTTGGTCCTCCACATTATTTCTAGTTTATCCCAGATCCTTTTTATTTACATTACAAGTCCTTATCTTCAAGATTTGATTCCTTAATTTTTTCCAGCTCTAATCCAATTTTATCCAAAATTGTCCAATCTGAATATAACCTACAATCATCATAATTAACCTAAATTAAATAATAAAAATAAGAATCCGAAAAGCATACCGGTTTGATCCCCGTTAAAGTAAATTACATTACATTCCATTTTTCTCTTTCTTATTTTCAACCACACAATCATTTATAAAATAATATTACACGTAAATCGAAAAAAATTTCATCTTTTTCAACCACTCATTTTTCTAAAAAATATTATTCCCCCATTTTCATTTTCAAGTAATGGGGGTCAAACGGGGGCAAAATGCACTTATCATAAGTCAATATATATAAAAATTAGTAAATAAATTACATGTTATATTTTACATAAACATATACAATTACAGGTGTCAACCATCACATCTTTCATCCACATGATACAATTACAGCATGCTTGATTTTCATTTTTTAAGAATAAATTTTGCAAAAATTATGTTTTTCAGAAATGTATGATTAAGAATAGAATAATAATAATAATAATAAGTTTACATGCAAAATTATTTTATTGAGAAAATATATCGTTAAAATGAATATTCATCTTGAATTTCCATATTTTGAAATTTTTGTTTCTAATCATGCTCCCATTGGACATAATCACATGCCATCACTTTGGTGGCTTCACCACGTTCGATTATCATTTCCCCTTCAAATGACTTGGCTTTAACATGTTGGATATTTGTCTCAAATAATATTCAAAAATAGTTATATTTTTATTTGTGCTTACAAATGAATTATCCTCATATTCAATCATATCAGTTTAAATAACAAAAATATTTTTCCCTTCCAGACATCATAAAAATCTAAAAAAATTAATAGTTACAATAAATCCGAAGTTTTATAGTGCCCCAAGTCATGATACCAATAAAAATTTATCAAGAAAAGAAAATACAAAAATTATACATTGCATAAATAAGTTTTTAAAAAATGGAACTCAAACAAGGGCATAATACTCACTATACGAGCAAAAATGAAGAACATGAAAATTTGTTCAAATATGAAAATAAGTCAATCCCAATCTTCTAGATTGTCCACTCATCTACTTGCGCATAGTAAGAGGCCAAGCGGCTTGACTTTGATCTTGGTTCTGGGTCAGCAAGCCAAGCTCAAATTGGGCTCGGCCCATGAGCTCAGCTTGCAATGGGGCAAGTCGAGTTGTTCCCAAGCCATCTTTGAGCTTTTCTCCTTTAATATAAATTTCAATTGTTTTCATATTAAAAAGTGAGAAAAAAAGATAAATAAAAATTGGAAGTTGCTAGGGTCGAACAACCAATAATCCTATTTATCCACCTCTTCAAACATAATATCTTGAGCAACAAAGATGGTGACAACATCTATAGGCATGTGATGCATAGAACGAGTCCTTGTGAATGGGCAAATCCAAGTTCTCTATACCCGTGAAAGTACACCAATTTTTTGCTTGTGCAAAGGAACTATATATTTCTTGGCAACTTGGACACCTTATAATGATGTTTGTCCTGCATATCATCTTTACAAAAGGCTTTGAATAAACGTTTTCTCAATGTTAAATTCATGGACTATTTGTCTATAGCCCCAAAAAGGAAGAACCACTCTGAAATGCAGCTCTTGTTTGAGCCCCATTTTGAAAGGAAAAATGAATTTTTGAAATTTATTAATGAATGTGCAATGTTTTTTGCATATGGTTATACTATTGGTTTACAGGGTCCACTTGGAATTTCTAATATCAAACTTTCTGCATTTCTACAATAAGAGTTCTCCCAAGTCTTAAAAAACAATTGTTAAAAAATTTGCAGTATGTCAATAGAAATGGTAAACCTAACCAAATATGATATAATGTCCAGCCATTGTTTCTTGCAAAGAAACCATCAAGCATCAGATACCACAAAACAGCCATGACCCAATTTCTCCAACATACATTGTATGTTGTCTTATACTCGATGCAAAGCTTGGATACTACTACCTCGAGTCAGTCTGTATATCGGATTCGAGCCAGACAACACAGTTACATAAAGTAAAGAGAAAGTATGAGTCGTTTCAGCAAGCCTCAGTCACAAGAATATTGGTTTACATGATTGGAATTGCTGATATCAAACTGTTGACCTACATTTCTACAGTAAGAAGCTTTCTACGAAGCAACAATCTTAAAAAAGTTCGGCGATAAGTATGTCAACAGAGTGGTGCCTTTAATTTCCGTCAAATGCACATCCAAACTGTTAGATCCAGCAAAGCAGGCACGATAATCTGTTCAGCAAACAATCCCTTCCCAAACAGCATTCCTCAGTAGAACAAGTTTTGATACTCAAAAGCTTCATGTACAACCAATCTTCCATTCTTTAAGGTATCTATCAGTCTTCCTTAATATCTTCAAAAAATGATTCCGGCACTTCTGCTGGCAAAGATAATGCGGATACACATTTAAACTGTTGCAAGAGATAAAGAATATTCAATATTAGTACACCCAATGAGCAAGTTTATGATCCATAAGCAAAATAGCATAAAAACATATCAATAAAAGCAAATATATTTACCTTGTGCTGATTGTACTTTTCCCTCACTGCTACTAAAGAACTTCCTTTTCTACTCAGTTGCAAGTCATGTAGGATACCTACACATTCTTTAAGATCGGCTGCTTTATATCCAGATTGACATTGAAGTACCAAACTCTGTAAAGGATCGAAAATTTTATTTAGTGCAAAAACAAATGACACATTACTCCTTTTGAGATGAGTCTAAAAATGTACTTACCCAAGGATGTAAATTAGGCTGAAGTGTAAATCTTGCTAGGAACACAACTGAAGCAGCCACCAAAGAGGGCAAGAATTTCAAACATCCATAATCCAACAAACTTAATTCTGCTAGATAATATCCCAAGAACTCCAATTGCAAATCGGGATTCTGTAGATGGCAACAAGTTTAAATGAGAATCATCACACAGAATATATCATTAAATTCAACCAATTACACTCAAAGGCATGAAAGAAAAAGCTTACCATGTGATCTTCTTGAGCAATCCTGGTGAACCTCCTGCAATCGCAACAAGAAACAGAGTGCTCCATTAGCAAAAGTGAACCTACCTTTAATTTACAATTGCTAAATGGCTCCACGATTAGGAAAGAAAACATATTCTTTCAAAAAATACACTACCTGAGAAATGTTTTGACGGTAGGATTGCCCACTTCAAACTTTAATGAATTTAGTACATCGGACTCCATCTTCACCATCTCTTCCTTTGTATATGTGTTATCCGTAATGTAAACAAAATCTTCCAAATGTGGGGGACTAATCTCCTCATATTTCCTATACATGGTCACCGCAATATAAACACGTGTAAGCAATATCAAAAAATAAGAGCATAGCACAATGAATAGATTTGATAACATGATTTGGTGCTTACGAGGCAATGAGCATCGAAGTGACTCCAAGAAGCTGGAGCCTTTGTCGGTTTATAGCATTCAATGACAAGAATCTATCGACGTACGACACTGTTAAGTAAAGTGTATCTGAAAGAAGCTTGTATTCCTCAGCAACTTCGACTAACCAATCCACCAAAATCCCTCTCATGTTTGCAGTCACATCCTTCTGAACCTTTTCTAAGTAATCTGCCATTGGCCTTCTCTTAGCTTCCATCTGGATCATAAACTCAGATTCATCAAAAACCCATAATCCAATTCTTTTCCTCTTAAAATCTAGAATCCCAATTACAATAACAAATCAAAGAATTGAATATTTAAATTCAATTATCAAGGATTTAGGGTTTTGCTGTTAAAATGGGGGAAAAAAAAAATACTAAACCACGATTCAATTACTCAATTAATACTGTTCGGGAAAACAAAATGAAGAAAATCATTGAATAACCTCAATCAATTTTTCAAGATCCAATCAACTCATTTTATTCCATATTGAACTAAATCGCAATAGCTCAATAAAATTAGATGCTTTCAACACTTAAACGCATTAACCCCAATTCTTGACCTCAAATAAAATAGCTAAACCCTAAAAACAATAAATAAATAAATTAAAGCTTCCCATTTAACTCACCTCCATTTTATGAAGGTATTCGTATATCCCAGAAACATAGGCTGCACACATTTGTGGGTCATCAGGTTTGACGTTGACATCAATTCCAGCCTCATCTTCACCCTTCACACTCTTCTTCTCCCTATCCTCCGCCACGCTGACATCCGTTACCTCCTCCGGCTTCTTAACCTTCCTATTGGGCTTCTTTTTCTGCTTTTGGTTCTCAAGATTCTGCTTGCTATTTTTGTTACTCGCCTCCAATGGCGCTACAAAATTCTGAATCTCGCCCAAAACCACTCTCTTCTTCTTGTTTTGCTGTTTCTGAGAAGCCATTGCATCTGGCTCAGTCGCTGCTCTCTTCTTAGTCGCCAAGCGAGTCACCCTCGTGCAGTTCTCTTGGTCCGCCATTGTATAATACCACAACGAATGCAGATTCCAAGAAACCCAGAGAGAGAGAGCAAGGTGTGCGAGGATGAATTGTCTGTGAGAGTGGTGGATGCAAATGAGTTAAGGGTGTATGTATATACGATAGATAGCGCCATAAATGAAAGTTTTGAAATTTTTTGAGAGAGCGGGGCAGGTATTAAAAACTTGATTGAAAACGCAAAAGAGACTTTGATTTTGTTTTAATTTTGTTGATCTGCGTTTTTCCCAAGTTTCAGGGGCGGGTTGAAGGCTTTGGGGGGAGAGTACTGAAAAGTTTTGATTTTTTTGAATTTCAAGAATTTGAGATTTGTGTGGGGAGTGTTTCCCGGTCTGCACTTCCGCAAAATCTGATCCGGTTTCGACTTTGTTTCCCCCCTTTCTAATTGAGGAAATTATTTTACAATTGGTTTAGCATTTTTTTAGGAATGTATAATCCTGTATTATTTCGCGCTTGGACAACTCCAACCCCTGTATCATTCCACCATTTTCTACCAAATTTCACCATTTTCATCAAAAACACCACTCCAAAATGGTGCTAGATTTGGTGTTGGGTGATTTGGTGCAACATTATTCACTTGCATCTTTATGCACCAAATGTAATAAAAGTTCATTTTGCCCTTTTTTCATGTATGACTATGGGCGGATCGAGGGACGGGCTGGGTCGTGCTACAGTCCGTCCCTTTCAGTCCAAATGTCCATTAGAAAAAATTTTTAGGTAATTTTTTTTTTATGTGCAATAGATTTTTTTTATACGTGTTAGCCCGTGTCGAATTTTTTTCTGGATCCGCCACTGTGTATGACCAAGTTGATATGAAGGCTATTTGTGTCATTTTATATCATAAATAAATTTTAATTCATAATTAAGTAGTTAATAATAATAAAACTTTAATTGCGTAATCAATAGTAATGATGAATGAATTAAAGTAAAAGTATTCAAAAAGTTTTAAAATGCAACATACATTATTATAATATGTATTTTCTTAGTTGTGGTATTTTTATTAATTGTAATACATTTTTATAATATATTAAATAATTTCATATTTTTGTAAACGAAACGTAATTATGTATATAGTAAATTATGTAGTAGTAAATCAAATAAATAAATAATTTTTCAGCTATATAAATTGTTAAAAATTAAAAATAATAAAGAAAATGGCTAAATACTATTCATTTAATGTAGCTTTTGGTATATTGAGTTGAAGACGATTATTATTTTGATGCAAACTTGTAAATGGTCTATGCAGCGAAAATCCTCAATTAGCTTGGAAATCTTAATGGAGAAACAAATCATGATCTCTTCCTCTATTGGAATGTTATACGTTCAATTTTCAAATTATAATTAGATTAAATAAAATGTGGGAGCTCAAGCTCCTCTTTGGGCTACATTTAATTCAAAATACATTTTTATTTTTTTTTATTTTTTCAACCACGCATTTCAATAAAATATGTTATACGTAAATTCAAAATTTGTCTTCCTTTTTAACCACACATTTTAAAAAAAATCATTATTCAAATTGAATTTAACGAAGTCCAAACAAGTGCTAAATATTTTAATAACAAAATCCCCAGCTTAATTGAACGAGAGAGGGAGAGGGAGAGGTTGCCTTGGATTTACTCGACTTTTAGCGAGTTAAATTTTAGTTTTCAATCACACATTTTCATTTGACTCTAATTTTTATCCACTTTTTAACCACATATCGGTAATAATAGTAAATGAACAATGTCAATAACTATTAGCAAAGTGAACCTAAAAAGTACGGATTATCTTTCTTCCGAGAACTATCTATTTAATGATTGACTTAATATTTCCTAGCTCTTATTTGAGGAAAGCAAATGTTGATGGCAATGTTTATGCTTAAAACTAATATTAACTGAAAAAGAAAATATAAATAAATAATACAAGAAAGATTTCTTAAAAGTTTAAGTAACCCTAATTAAACTATTCAATATGAGGGTGAAAACATTGCGACTCACGATTTCACCATGATTATTACCATTAATCTCATGCTCTCAAAGTCAATTTCTAAAGCTGTACTCGGTCAAATTCACTAATTAAATCCTTTTATCTCTCTCGAGTTCAATCCGATTCAATTTCATTGAATTAATATACTTTATCTCTATGTGAATCCGAATAAGAATTCAGTTAAATCCCATAAGAATTCAACTAATATATTAAATCCATATAAGAATTCAGTTAAAGATCACAATAATAATAAAAATATCTTTAAATATTTCTATTTAGATCCCATAACATTTTCTATATACATTAAAAAATATTTTCTGTTTAGATACTTTAAGTACATATATCTAACTCGATGGTACTATCAACATTTGTGGAATGAAGAAAATTCAGCTAAGAAATATTGATGAAGCAAAATAATGGAGACTAATAACCACGAAAAGAGAAGAAAATTAAATTAAAGTTTGAGAAGAATTTTTTTTCTTAATTAGTCTTATTTGATTCATAAAGGAGTCATTCTAGAGCCTATAATTTAATTACAAAATTTTGTTTAAAAAATTTTCTACTCTTAAAATGAAATAACATTGAAAGAAATTTAATAATTAGATATATAACTATATAGTGTTACCGTCAAGAAATTACCGTCCATATATTGAACTTGCTTTATTTAATAAAAAAGTAAACATTATATTTCAAAAGAGAATGACGAACTCAAAATAAACAAAAAGGTACACGACAACCCAAACTACGAAATATCAAGATCAATTATCACTCGTTACAAAAAAAATTAAAAATTTACTTAAGTTTGTAAACCATACAATAAGGTAAAAAACTCGAATTACAAAGAATAAAAGCTTTAACTCATCAACTTACACTATAACCTAGTCTGAACATTTTGGTTAATAGAAAGTCTAAGTAGTAAATATTAATATGTTAATACCTCTAGAATGCAACAATCTAATATAAGGCGAGCCAGTCTTAATTTTTTAGTGTTAAAGCCTAGAGTTTTGACTAATTACTACCCAAAATAGTTATTTTTCTTACCCACAGCTCTAGTTCAGGAATCAAGAATCGGCCCGAATCTAGTCAACACTTGATTTTTTTATTCCAACTCTGATTCTTTTTTGATTTGGGAGTTTCAATTTCGACTAAAATGGACCCATTGACTAGTGCTAAATGTTTTTGTTTGGACGATTAGTTGGGTTCAAACCTTCAGCTTATGGTTAATATCTGGTTCTACATATTAACAAAAAACACTGCACATAAAATATTCAACAAGTACGAAATCAACACCTCTCTAAATTGCTTGTTTGCTATGATTATATATCGCAAGTGCACGGTACGTTCAAATAATAAAGTGGAATTATGAGTCCAAGTATCAATCCCTCGAGGAGTGTTTTTTTTTTTTTTTTCCTCAATTATACAATTGTTGACTCAATTTTAACAATTGAAAAACACACAATTAAATTTTATATGTGAACAGGAAAAGAAAATGAATTTGAAGATTAATTAAAATAACAATTATGAAAGAAAAGAAAATTTGAATTATAAATTAGTGGGGATTTACGATATCACTTAACCGTCATTTCTTTAATATCGCAACAAATCGGAAATGCAAATTACCTAGTTACATTGTTAGACCCAATTTTCCAAATTTAGTTAATTATCCACTCGAGTGAAATTAATCCTAATCGATTGGTTTTACCTACTATATCTTTATGTTGATAAAAACCCAACCGACAACCTTGTTCTCTTTCGTTTGGGTGATTTTTTTACCTATTAAATCATAAATTACACAATTGTGAATAAAAATCCACTCATTTGATCAATAATAAGGAAAATTTAAATACTAAATAAGTATGCAAAAACACACTTATCATTACTTCTAATACTGAATCAATCACCCCCAACTATGTTTTCAATTGACTAAGTAGTTGTGTTTTCAATTTATAACATTTGTTTTAACACCCCTAGGTCCAAACTTCATCAACCTATTCTGCAAGTGTAACCAACCCAAAACAATGATCATCATTACCATTATGCTCAAGGTTATCACAATCGCACATATGGATAATTGCAGTAACATGATAAACACAAGCAGTGTTATTTGATCACAATTCATGAATCATTTACAGTTCCAAATAGCATCCTCATTAGACAGCACGTTATCTAACTCACACAAACACATGAACAATGCATACAAATATTTTTTCAATCTTTTTAATCAATCGTTTTTTGGCACATATTTACTCTATTTGAAATATCATTGCAAAAATAAACATAGCAAAACAAACGAAATTATATCTCCAAACTTGGAGTACATATTGTCTTCAATGTGAGCAGATAAAAAAAAGCAGAAGGATAACAATATTCACATGACATATTGTCACTCATCTAGCATTTCATCATTCTTCGTTTAGTCTCATTTCTTGTTTCCTTTACTTATGCAAAATACATCCATCATAACTAAAAAAGGACATGAAAATGTAAGTAGCTATACAATGATCAAGTGCGTAAATGAAGGTACGTAATCATGTGGGCGAATAGACTGACTAAATCTCTGATAACTTGTGTAGCCTAATTTATGACCTTAGACTAAATCCAATATGACCAGGGATGGATCTAAAATCGAACTACAAAATTTCAAACCAGGCTACTACCTGAAAAAAAAAAATTTACACATAAAAAATTGATTTTTTACCAAAAAAAAATAAAATAAAAAATACCTTAAAAAAAACTCTTGGGCCTGAGGGAGAGTGGGGCTACAGCCCAGCCCAGCCCAACCCAGCCCAACCCCCTTAAATCCATCTCTGAATATGACACAACTAATGGGAAAAAAAGGGGGGGGGGGGGGGGGGGGGGGGGGGGGGGGGGGAGAGGGGGGGGTTGCCAGCAAACACTAGGTTTATAATCTCTAATATGACTTTTTTAAAATGATCATTTCAAGTTTGTGTAAAACGGGCTATGCCAGCCTTGCATTGCATTAATTACTTTTTGTAATTAATACGAAATTAAAATTAAAATCTAATCAAGAATATTTAGACGATTAATTTTAAATTACAGCTAGAATCTAATCAAGAATAGTTAGATGAATAATTGTTGAAATAATTTAAGATGGCCCTCACGATATTTATCTTAGAACATTATCAACAAACTCTCTATTTTTAAATAGTATATTTTACAATTTAGAGAGCATTTATAAATTTAGAGAGTAAGAAATTTTTTAAGTACTCCAACATGCTCTTACTTTTTAATACTAAATTTTACTACTTCCAAAAATATTTATTATTTTTCCTATATTTTATTTTCATTTGCTTCCCTCCAAATTATTATATTATTTTTCTTAGCTGAAAAATTGAAATACTTTAAATGCATTTAACTATTTGACTCTTCAAATTTAGAGAGTCAAACTCGTTCTATTTTTTAAAATGTTATTTTGAAGAATTTTTTGAGCATGATTTTAAGGATTAACTCTTTAAAATGGAGATTATATTATGTTTAAAGAGTCTTTTGAAGATAATCTTATATGTTTTTTGTTCTAATGTCTTATTATTTATTAGTCGTTTAATAAACTCTTCAATTAGTTAAAATGTTATTGGTTAATAAAAAGATACCTTCTAGTGATATGTTTCGTAGTTTTCCATATGCTAAAATGTTACTGATTAATAAAGAGGTGCCTTCTAGGGATAGGAAGTTTGGCGAACTCCCAATATCGTTCTTTTTCAATAACTTCAATATCTTCATTCATGACTTTCTTCCATTATCATCTCGAATCGGATCATCAAAACTAATGACCGCGTGATCGAAAACTAGACAGGACATAGTTAAGTCCTCAAGATGATGAGATAACTCAGTATCATCATAAATATCTCAAAGACTTCAAAATGATGTGGCATTTTATTTGAAGATGATGAAGATGAAGATATATCTTGACCATGTCTTGGTGGTAGAGTCGAAGGTAGTGTTAGTTGAGGTGAAATCATATCAACTTGGTTTTCATCATCATCGACTGGGAAAATATTATCGTTTTCTTCTTGCCCATTTCGCCAATCCCAAATTCCTTTTTCCTCGACCTCAACATATTTACTAGCGATAGTCTTCTTATTTATTAGGTTGTAGAGCTTGTAGACTTTTGATCTTGAATTAGATAACAAAGATATATTTCCCCCCTCTTCTCATCTAGTTGGTCCTTTTTTTTTGAAACATGAGAGAAAAAATGCTCTCAAAAACCTGGAGTTGTATTATGCTTGTTTTGAATCCACTTCATGCTTATTGATGTGTCATATTTTGTACATTTTTGTTTGAACAGCTATTCAACAAATACATAGCGCATTGAGCAGCTTTAGCCTAATACTCCTTTGGCATCTTCTTAGTTTTTAACATACTTCGAGTCATTTCTATGATAGTTATATTCTTTCGCTCTACTACTGTTTCGCTCGAGTTAGTCGCTAACAATTAAAAAGGATCAGACGATTGTGTAAGGGACAAACCTCTTGAAACAAAGTCCCAAAAAAGGGTGTTTTTTTATTGGCGATGACTTTACAATTAGAAATCAAAAACAACGTGCCTCCAAGGAGCGCAAGCACACGAGTTACTGAAAGAAAAGTGTTTAAGTCTACCCCTGCCTTGGCGTTGGTCCCATTTAGAATATCATGAAATAACTCCCTCCCGTTAAAAACTGGATCCAAATGAGTAGGGAGGTACTCGCGCCATCTATAGTGGAAGGGGGATGTACATAGTTTGGAGTCAAAAAAGGAGGAAAAGGAAAAAAGGAAGGGATTGAATCCAAGGAATAAAAGAATGAAAAAATGTCCCTTCTGGACATATTTACAGGAGCTAAGGGCTCCATGGCTAGCCCATAGCAGCTAGCAGAAGAGCGAGAGATTGATGGAGCACCAAGTAATGGAAAATAGGATCTCAACCACAGTTGAGTGAACTAAAGAGGTCCTCTGCCAGTGGGAGATGCACCATTCTTCAATTGAGCTTGAAGAGAGGCCATGCTTCTATAAAGGGCAGCCAAAAACAAAGAACATAAATTCAAAGACCTGCCACGCGCCAATTCGTGCGCTATAGGTAAATAACTCAGGGAAGGCTTTATGCTTGGCACACACAAAACATATTTACAAAGCCAAACTAAAAGGAAGGCCACTCGCTCAGTATGGGAAGGCTCAGCGCTCGAGTGATTGTGAAGGGTTTGCAGGCTTGAATAAGAATCGATGTAGTTTTTACCAAACTTTGGGGCGCCACCAGAAACTAAGATACCAAGAAAAATGGTATCGCCCAAAGGTGGTAGATTCACCAGGGCTCCAACATCCCTTAGGGTAATAGACATGGGGCCAAGAGGGAAAATAAAGGTGTTATACTCAGAAGAACAAAAACTCAAAGCAATTGAAAAGAGTGTTGAATCAAAAGTAGGGGGGCGAATAGAGATTTCTAACAAATCAGAAATCCTAGCGCTATCAAAAAGTGCCTTAGTAGGACCATGACCCACAAGGCGAGCATGCCACCTACGAAAAGCTACATCAGATTTAGGCCAAGTGCGAATACCTCTTTCACGAAGTGGCCCCAGCGGCAGAGAGTTTAGAAAAGGAAGGCCATGAGTGCAAGGAAACAGCTGACCCATCGCTGCCTGTTCAACTGCCTCTGCATTGTTGAAGAAAGGACCCAAGTAGAACTCATTACGTTCGACATCAGCGGGCGCGAGAAAACTTGGGGTTATGTATGGACGACTCAGAAGTCTCTGAAAGTCATCAAAACTAAAGGAATCGCTAGCTTAAGATTGTGAAGCAGCCATTTGAGAAGGGACGAAGCTTTTCAGGGTTACGTAGCAGGGAAGCAAAAGATGAACAGTGAATCGTGAAAGAGACGCAAAAAAATGAGGCGTGGTTTGATGGCAGTGAAATGGCGTGTTTGGGGTTTATAAGGGTTTGCAAAACGACACACCTTTTCAAGTTATAGAAGAAAACAATGATTGAAATTCTTGGGAATTTCGAATGTTGCTGGAAACACAAAGTGAATATGGCAAAATTTAATAATTATTATTAATTCTGCCATATTGGGGGGTAATTGTTGACACATAAAAATTCAGCCCAAATCGAACAGACCAAGGAGTGAAGCCCAATTAGAGGATCCCCAAATCAGATAGCCCAAAGAACGAAGCCCAATCGAACAAATCAAGATGAAGGCCCAAATAAGGAGGCCCAAGAACGCGGTAACACCATCGCCCAAGTTTGCAAATCGCCCAGAATCTGAGCGAATGGAGTGTCATACATTCGCCCAGAACTGTTATTCTATTCTCGCCCAAACCTTCAAGTCGCCCAAGGTCTTAACAAACATAAAGCGTCGTGGTTATCAAGAAGTGCAGTTATCAAAGCAGTTATTGAAGCAGCCCTATCACGTTCCACGATTCAAGGAATTCAATCGAAAGCGGTTGGACGATGAAGAGTAATGGCAGTAGTTAAAAAAGGTAGTTTTCATGACAAGTTGGCCATTACGAAGAAAGTGGGCAGTTATAGGACGATCAAGCAGTTTTTAGAGCGGTTGATCACAAAGAGATCGTCCATGAAGTATAAAAGGGAGAAAGGACATAGAAGCAAGGGACCGAATCTAAAACTCTCGAACAGAGAACATGTAATTTTCATTTCCTTAGTTTTTAGACTTAAACACTTTTCTTTCAGTAACTCGTGTGCTTGCGCCCACCCTTTGGAGGCACGTTGTTTTTGATTTCCAATTGTAAAGTCATCGCCAATAAAAGAACACCCCTTTTTGGGACTTTGTCTCAAGAGGTTTGTCCCTTACACAATCGTCTGATCCTTTTTAATTGTTAGCGACTAACATGCGCGAAATAATTTGGCACGCCCAGTGGAACAGTGGTGTTAGGTGTTGAAAGTACAAAAGGTGAAACAATATGCCTCAGAGATCCGATAAGGAAGCAGCAAGTCAAGGAGGAATCCAGTCTGTGATCGAACGATATGAGGAGCAGCATGCCTCTCCACGAACAGATGGACAGAATCAGAGCAGTAACAGTTGTTACGAACCAATGACGGAGTTGAGTCTTCGAACCATGTGTGCATTACTTGGAGAACTCACGCAAGACGTCGTTGAACAGGTAAATGTTCGAAGTATTCATAATATGGAAAGATTTACACAAAATGGGAATGTACACTATGACAACATGGCCAAACAACTAAAGACGTTGAACGAAACAATGAATAAGTTAGTAGGCCAAATATGTCAACCGGCTATACCTCTTACAAATCACTTTCAAACTAGGACGATCGTGGGACATAATCCCTCGGTCCTAAATCCGAATCAAGGGGTCGAACCGCTTTCTGGTCCCTCTACTTCAAACCAAGGGGGTACTACAGTGCCAAATCAAAACAATGGTAGTGACATGCCTAACTTGGGGGGTAATCCAAACGTGAGAGATAATGTCCTAAACAATGGACAGAATATTCCACGTGGTAATGAGGGAATAGATGTTCAGGCTAATGGTAATGGCCCTAATCATGGTAATTTTGTTGCCAATCAAGGGCCAAACATCAGGCCTCATGCAAATCAACCAGTTAACCAACCTGTAGGAATTCCATATGACCCCAACGTCATGTTGAGAAACCAGATTATGGAAATCGTACAGGATCAGATGGCTTTTGGGTACGTCCCGTCATTAGGCCGACGTACACAAAGTCATATCCTGATTGGGTAGACCAAGTATATCCATGGCCTAGAGGGTACAAAGTGCCAGAATTCTCACTGTTTACCGGTTTAGGAGAGGTGTCTACTCTAGAACACATAGGGCGATTCACATTACAAAGTGGTGATGTAACCGATTACCATAAAATGAGGTTTTTCCCTAGTTCGTTAACAGGAGTAGCTTTCTCCTGGTTCATCAACTTGCCAGCGAACTCTGTTCAAACATGGCAACAATTGGAACAGTTTTTTCATGCTCAGTTTTATAAAACTGAGTCTGAAGTCACTTTGGCTGATTTGGCGAATCTACGTCAAATGCCAAATGAATGGGCAGAAAGTTTTCTCCATAGGTTCAAGACAGCAAGAAGCAAGTGTTTTGTACCTCTGCCAGAAAAAGAATTTGTCAAGATCGTTCAGGGCTGCTTGAGCTTTGATTTAAAAAAGAAGTTCCAGGACAAGGAATTTCCTGACCTTTTCCAGTTGAGTGCGAATGTGATTAGGTATGAGCGACTGCTAAGAGAGGAAGAACAAATGAAAAATTCTAGTAAAGGGACTTATTACAAAGACCCAAATGAAGTCCTTTATTATC
>NW_019267356.1:82259-85549 GCF_002742605.1 Olea europaea var. sylvestris | reverse complement strand
AAAAAAATCATTATTCAAATTGAATTTAACGAAGTCCAAACAAGTGCTAAATATTTTAATAACAAAATCCCCAGCTTAATTGAACGAGAGAGGGAGAGGGAGAGGTTGCCTTGGATTTACTCGACTTTTAGCGAGTTAAATTTTAGTTTTCAATCACACATTTTCATTTGACTCTAATTTTTATCCACTTTTTAACCACATATCGGTAATAATAGTAAATGAACAATGTCAATAACTATTAGCAAAGTGAACCTAAAAAGTACGGATTATCTTTCTTCCGAGAACTACCTATTTAATGATTGACTTAATATTTCCTAGCTCTTATTTGAGGAAAGCAAATGTTGATGGCAATGTTTATGCTTAAAACTAATATTAACTGAAAAAGAAAATATAAATAAATAATACAAGAAAGATTTCTTAAAAGTTTAAGTAACCCTAATTAAACTATTCAATATGAGGGTGAAAACATTGCGACTCACGATTTCACCATGATTATTACCATTAATCTCATGCTCTCAAAGTCAATTTCTAAAGCTGTACTCGATCGAATTCACTAATTAAATCCTTTTATCTCTCTCGAGTTCAATCCGATTCAATTTCATTGAATTAATATACTTTATCTCTATGTGAATCCGAATAAGAATTCAGTTAAATCCCATAAGAATTCAACTAATATATTAAATCCATATAAGAATTCAGTTAAAGATCACAATAATAATAAAAATATCTTTAAATATTTCTATTTAGATCCCATAACATTTTCTATATACATTAAAAAATATTTTCTGTTTAGATCCTTTAAGTACATATATCTAACTCGATGGTACTATCAACATTTGTGGAATGAAGAAAATTCAGCTAAGAAATATTGATGAAGCAAAATAATGGAGACTAATAACCACGAAAAGAGAAGAAAATTAAATTAAAGTTTGAGAAGAATTTTTTTTCTTAATTAATCTTATTTGATTCATAAAGGAGTCATTCTAGAGCCTATAATTTAATTACAAAATTTTGTTTAAAAAATTTTCTACTCTTAAAATGAAATAACATTGAAAGAATTAATAATTAGATATATAACTATATAGTGTTACCGTCAAGAAATTACCATCCATATATTGAACTTGCTTTATTTAATAAAAAAGTAAACATTATATTTCAAAAGAGAATGACGAACTCAAAATAAACAAAAAGGTACACGACAACCCAAACTACGAAATATCAAGATCAATTATCACTCGTTATAAAAAAAATTAAAAATTTACTTAAGTTTGTAAACCATACAATAAGGTAAAAAACTCGAATTACAAAGAATAAAAGCTTTAACTCATCAACTTACACTATAACCTAGTCTGAACTTTTTGGTTAATAGAAAGTCTAAGTAGTAAATATTAATATGTTAATACCTCTAGAATGCAACAATCTAATATAAGGCGAGCCAGTCTTAATTTTTTAGTGTTAAAGCCTAGAGTTTTGACTAATTACTACCCAAAATAGTTATTTTTCTTACCCACAGCTCTAGTTCAGGAATCAAGAATCGGCCCGAATCTAGTCAACACTTGATTTTTTTTATTCCAACTCTGATTCTTTTTTGATTTGGGAGTTTCAATTTCGACTAAAATGGACCCATTGACTAGTGCAAAATGTTTTTGTTTGGACGATTAGTTGGGTTCAAACCTTCAGCTTATGGTTAATATCTGGTTCTACATATTAACAAAAAACACTGCACATAAAATATTCAACAAGTACGAAATCAACACCTATCTAAATTGCTTGTTTGCTATGATTATATATCGCAAGTGCACGGTGCGTTCAAATAATAAAGTGAACTTATGAGTCCAAGTATCAATCCCTCGAGGAGTGTTTTTTTTTTTTTTCCAATTATACAATTGTTGACTCAATTTTAACAATTGAAAAACACACAATTAAATTTTATATGTGAACAGGAAAAGAAAATGAATTTGAAGATTAATTAAAATAACAATTATGAAAGAAAAGAAAATTTGAATTATAAATTAGTGGGGATTTACGATATCACTTAACCGTCATTTCTTTAATATCGCAACAAATCGGAAATGCAAATTACCTAGTTACATTGTTAGACCCAATTTTCCAAATTTAGTTAATTATCCACTCGAGTGAAATTAATCCTAATCGATTGGTTTTACCTACTATATCTTTATGTTGATAAAAACCCAACCAACAACCTTGTTCTCTTTCGTTTGGGTGATTTTTTACTTATTAAATCATAAATTATACAATTGTGAATAAAAATCCACTCATTTGATCAATAATAAGGAAAATTTAAATACTAAATAAGTATACAAAAACACACTTATCATTGCTCCTAATACTGAATCAATCACCCCCAACTATGTTTTCAATTGACTAAGTAGTTGTGTTTTCAATTTATAACATTTGTTTTAACACGCCTAGGTCCAAACTTCATCAACCTATTCTGTAAGTGTAACCAACCCAAAACAATGATCATCATTACCATTATGCTCAAGGTTATCACAATCGCACATATGGATAATTGCAGTAACATGATAAACACAAGCAGTATTATTTGATCACAATTCATGAATCATTTACAGTTCCAAATAGCATCCTCATTAGACAGCACGTTATCTAACTCACACAAACACATGAACAATGCATACAAATATTTTTTCAATCTTTTTAATCAATCGTTTTTTGGCACATATTTACTCTATTTGAAATATCATTGCAAAAATAAACATAGCAAAAAAAACGAAATTATATCTCCAAACTTGGAGTACATATTGTCTTCAATGTGAGCAGATAAAAAAAAGCAGAAGGATAACAATATTCACATGACATATTGTCACTCATCTAGCATTTCATCATTCTTCCTTTAGTCTCATTTCTTGTTTCCTTTACTTATGCAAAATACATCCATCATAACTAAAAAAGGACATGAAAATGTAAGTAGCTATACAATGATCAAGTGCGTAAATGAAGGTACGTAATCATGTGGGCGAATAGACTGACTAAATCTCTGATAGCTTGTGTAGCCTAATTTATGACCTTAGAGTAAATCCAATATGACCAGGGATGGATTTAAAATCGAACTACAAAATTTCAAACCGGGCTACTACCTGAAAAAAAAAATTTACACATAAAAAATTGATTTTTTACCAAAAAAATAAAAAATACCTTAAAAAAAAATCTTGGGCCTGAGGGAGAGTGGGGCTACAGCCCAGCCCAGCCCAGCCCAGCCCAGCCCAACCCCCTTAAATCCATCTCTGAATATGACATAACTAATGGGA
>NW_019267356.1:0-82229 GCF_002742605.1 Olea europaea var. sylvestris | reverse complement strand
AAAAAAAGAAGAGGAGGGGGGGGGGGGAGAGGGGGGGGTTGCCAGCAAACACTAGGTTTATAATCTCTAATATGACTTTTTTAAAATGATCATTTCAAGTTTGTGTAAAACGGGCTATGCCAGCCTTGCATTGCATTAATTACTTTTTGTAATTAATACGAAATTAAAATTAAAATCTAATCAAGAATATTTAGACGATTAATTTTAAATTACAGCTAGAATCTAATCAAGAATAGTTAGATGAATAATTGTTGAAATAATTTAAGATGGCCCTCACGATATTTATCTTAGAACATTATCAACATACTCTCTATTTTTAAATAGTAAATTTTACAATTTAGAGAGCATTTATAAATTTAGAGAGTAAGAAATTTTTTAAGTACTCCAACATGCTCTTAATTTTTAATACTAAATTTTACTACTTCCAAAAATATTTATTATTTTTCCTATATTTTATTTTCATTTGCTTCCCTCCAAATTATTATATTATTTTTCTTAGCTGAAAAATTGAAATACTTTAAATGCATTTAACTATTTGACTCTTCAAATTTAGAGAGTCAAACTCGCTCTATTTTTTAAAATCTTAATTTGAAGAATTTTTTGAGCATGATTTTAAAGATTAACTCTTTAAAATAGAGAGTATATTATATTTAAAGAGTCTTTTGAAGATAATATAATATGTTTTTTATTCGAATGTCTTATTATTTATTAGTGGTTTAATAAACTCTTCAATTAGTTAAAATGTTATTGGTTAATAAAAAGATACCTTCTAGTGATATGTTTCGTAGTTTTCCATATGCGAAAATGTTACTGATTAATAAAGAGGTGCCTTCTAGGGATAGGAAGTTTGGCTAACTCCCAATATCGTTCTTTTTCAATAACTTCAATATCTTCATTCATGACTTTCTTCCATTATCATCTCGAATCGGATCATCAAAACTAATGACCGCGTGATCGAAAACTAGACAGGACATAGTTAAGTCCTCAAGATGATGAGATAACTCAGTATCATCATAAATATCTCAAAGACTTCAAAATGATGTGGCATTTTATTTGAAGATGATGAAGATGAAGATATATCTTGACCATGTCTTGGTGGTAGAGTCGAAGGTAGTGTTAGTTGAGGTGAAATCATATCAACTTGGTTTTCATCATCATCGACTGGGAAAATGTTATCGTTTTCTTCTTGCTCATTTCGCCGATCCCAAATTCCTTTTTCCTCGACCTCAACATATTTACTAGCAATAGTCTTCTTATTTATTAGGTTGTAGAGCTTGTAGACTTTTGATCTTGAATTAGACAACAAAGATATATTTCCGCCCTCTTCTCATCTAGTTGGTCCTTTTTTTTTGAAACATGAGAGAAAAAATGCTCTCAAAAACCTGGTGTTGTATTATGCTTGTTTTGAATCCACTTCATGCTTATTGATGTGTCATATTTTGTACATTTTTGTTTGAACAGCTATTCAACAAATACATAGCGCATTGAGCAGCTTTAGCCTAATACTCCTTTGGCATCTTCTTAGTTTTTAACATACTTCGAGTCATTTCTATGATAGTTATATTCTTTCGCTCTACTACAACATTTTGTGAGGAGACATAGCAACACTTAAGGAATAATGACTGCATGATCTTATTAAAAAGTTCTTGAATGTATTGCTAATATACTCACCACCACGATCTGAATGTAACACTTTGATCTTGTGACACTTTGATTTTCCACCATTTCCTTGAAATTCTTAAAAGCCAAAATATATCAGATTTTTCTCTAAAAAAATACATCTAGCTTTTGCGAGAAAAGACGTGAGTAAATAGATATAAAGTAATTACTTTTTTCAAGTGATGCAAGTAGTGGTGAAGCCAGCACCTGACTAGTGTGGCTGTGCGTGCTGGCTCCACTAGAATTTGCAGTCGCTATAGGCAGCCAAGAAGAAGCTTGAATCATCGTAGGGGCTGGAACAAACCAAGAAGAAACATGATTGAGCCATTTTTTTCTATTTAGTTTTTGGGCCTCTTATGGGTTTTTTGTTGCTAAAAAAAAGTTTAGGCCCAAATACAATCAGGCTACTTCAATTTAATTTCATATGACAAATCCATTTACCTAAATTTCTAATCCAAGTTCTAACCTGTTTGGCTACTCCAATTTGCAATTTCTGAATCGGTGACTAAGCTTTCTCCCTCCCTCCCATCACCCTGTCGCTGTGCACTCGCCTTTGGCATGTCGCCCCTGCCCTATTGTCGACTACCAGTGGCATGTCTTGAGTGCTGACCTATTGTTGATTGAAATCTTAAAGTTTTGACTATAACAAATAAGTTAATCTTGTTTACTAACAAGTTGAATTCAAATGATCAATAGTTTTTCAAAACATAGAATAGAAAATTGATCGATGGTCATCGAAAGATCAAAAGCTATCATCACAAATTGGACTCATGAATGATGTTAAAATCGAAGTCAAACGTTCAAGAACTAAAAATCCAAACTTTGAAGCAAGATCAAGGACTTGATTTCTTAGATAAAGTGTAAAGGTACTAGCACTTTGGTATTTGACATTATGATCAAAATTCTTCTATGCATTAAAAACAATTTTTGTGCATTAAAAACTATCCTAATGCAATGTTTTGATCAAATATAAAAATGACTTTTAAAATGATATTTGAACTTGAAAAATATCTTTTATCTTAAAAAGTTAGTTAAAAATACTTCAAATAGTCCATGCCTTTCAAAACTTTCAAATCCGATCAAATTGGGCCAAAACGTAAAAAGACCTAAACTGCCAGGTGGTTAACCGACCGGAAGAGAAGGTCGAATGGAGGCGGTTGACCAGCGAGAAGAGGCGATCGACCAAAAGTTTTCAATGGTCCAAAATTTAACCGTTATGATATATGATTTTTACCGAACAAACGGCTATATTGGTCTTCAAACAAAAAAGCAGTCGATCGGATGAGTAATCTGAACTTACAGATTTTTTATCGTTTTGAACTTTATAAACACCCCACTTCTTGTATTCATTACAACATTCTTCAAGAGCATTAAAGTGAGAAATATTTCGAGCAAAACTCTTTAAGCTTAAATATTATTTAATTCTTCAACATTTACTTTGAAAACTTTTGATTGATTGAATCAACTTTTGAAAATCATCATCTTTTTCATCAAAATTTTCTCTTCTAACACTTGGATTTTATTCATTGCTATTTATTTAAGTGTTAGCCTATTTCTTTCTTTATACTTAATTTGTGTATATTACTTATTAAGAGAGGCGTTTCAAAATGTAAAATCATTACTCCTTAAATTTGTAGGTTATATTGAGGTTTCGTAAAGCTCAATAGTGTACAAGAATCGGTGCTCTTTATGTGTAAGTCATCGAAGCATTGAAAAGATTTGAATTGCACCATAAGTCCATCAATATATTGAAAAAGCTTTGCTCATACTAGAGAGCTTGGTAACAAAGGATGTAAATCATTAATTTGGATAGAATATCCACAATTATATCGTTTGCATTCTCTCTACCCTTTTATTTATTATTATTTAATTTATATTTATTATTTGATTGATCTACTTATTTTTATTTGCTTACGAGTATTAATTGATTAATGTGTACTTAACATTGCTGAATTAAGTGTATTTTTTAAAAAAAAAAAAGTTTTTTAAAAACCAATTTACTCTCTGTTGGTTAGATATTCTTGGATTTTCAATTGGTATCGGAGCTTGGTGCTTATTTTTAAAATTAAAAATTTCACAATCTTGAGTAATCTTTAACCATAATATTCAAAATCTTGATGAGCATTCTACAAATCGTCATTCTTTCTTTGATGGCAAACATTTAACTTTTGGAAAGTAAGGATGATGATTTATGTTCAATCAATAGATTATAATGTGTGGGATGTTATTGAATTTGGTCCCTATGTGCCTACAAAAGTTATTAAAGTTGATGGAAAATCGGATCAAATCATTTCAAAACCTAGAGAGGAGTACGATGAAGAAAATAAAAGAAATATCTTTAAATGCTAGAGTAAAAAAATATACTTTATGTGCTTTAGATAAAAATGAATTTAATCACATGTGATTCTGCTTTTGATATTTGGCATACCTTAGAAGTAACTCACTTGGGCACTAGCAAAGTAAAAGAAACCAAAATCAATATTTTGGTTAAAGAAATCGAAAACTTCTTTGTGAAACAAGATAAATGTATTGTTGATGTGATTACTCTTTTTGCCGATATTGTTAATGGCCTCAAAAGTTTTGATCGAAAATTTGCTAATGGTGAAATAGTGAGTAAAATGCTTAGATCTCTTTTAGAGGATTGGAGTTCACTAAAGATGTTGATAGGAATCACCAAAGATGTCCATACACATATCTGTTAGAAGAGTTATATGGAACTTTGATGACCTATGAACTTAATAATACCGAGATAAAGGAGAAAACAAGGAAAAGCAAAGAAGAAACAAAGGAACCTCCTAAACGCCAAATTACCTTAAAATCGGCAATTGATGAAGGCACTACAAGGGAAAACATGAGTGATGAAGAGTTTGTTGATCTAGTTCTTCTCGTTAAGAAATGGAGAAGTTTATTCAATAATTGACTATTTCAAAAGAAAAAGGAAAAGGGCGAAGAGAAAAGCAAAAATATTATTTGCTATGATTGTGACAAATCCAGTCACAAGAGAATTGAGTATCCAAATAAAAAAAGATTTATCAAAAAGAAAGTACTCCAAACGACATGGGTGAAAGCGATGATGAAGATTATGATCAACATGAAAGTCAAGAAGAAGTTGGCAACATGTGTTTCATGGCAATTGAGAATGAGGTAAATTCTATTGAAAAATATTATATGATGATTTATCTGTCTCTTATGATGAGGTTATTGAGAAATTTGAAAAATTTGCCTCAAGTCACTCAATTCTCAAAAGAAGCTCTTTTTATTAAAAAATGAGGTAAAAAATTTTAGAAACTCGGAAGGATCTTGAGAAAGAAAAAGTTGACTACAACTCTTTACTCGAAGAAAATTTATCTTTGAGAGAGAAAATTGTAGATTTAAGTCAAATTATTTACAAGTTTACTCAAGGTAAGAAAAAAATTTGATTTAATATCTGGTGAACAAAAATGTATTTTTGATGAAGGAGGAGTTTGATATAAACCTGTCTTGAAACAAAAATTGCTCAAAAACTTATTTGTGAAAACTTCAAAGTCCTCTAGCTCAAACATTACATGTAGTTTTTGTAATAAAAGTGAAAATGTTACATTTAATTGTTTAAAGAAAGGAGGCTATACTTTAAAAGCAAATATAAGTGGATTCAAGTGTCCACTAGAACTAACTACCAAGGACTTAAATTTGCATGCGTTATTCTTACAGGTACCAAAGAAAATAAGAAGTAAATGGTTCTTGGATAGCGGGTGCTCAGAACACATGACCGGATATCGATCTTTATTGTGGAATCTCTAAAAGAATGATGGAGGTCATGTCACTTTTGTAAGTAATGCTAAAGGAAAAATTATTGATATTGGAAACATTGGTAATCACGCATCTCTTTCTACTGAAAATATTTTATTAGTTGATAACATCAAACATAACTTGCTAAGCATTAGTTAGTTTTGTGATAAAGGTAACAATATTAAATTCAACTCTTCTAAGTGCCTTATTAAGGATGCTATATCCAAAGAAGTGATATTTATAGGAAGCCAAAGTAAAGATGTTTATATCATAAATATCGAATTTGAAAGTGATAAAAAATATTTATCAAGTTTAAAAGAGGACCCTTGATTGTGGCCTAGGAGATTAGGTCATATTAGCATGGATTTTCTCTCTAAAATTTTCAAAAATTGTTTTGTCAAAGGATTGTCAAATTTCAAAATGAAAGGGGTATACTATTACATGTATTAGAAGTGACCATGGTGGAAAATTTGATAATAACATTTTTGACAATTTCTGTAATGAAATGGATATCAACATAATTTCTTAGCTTATAGAACTTCTCAACAAAATGGCGTAGCAGAAAAGAAGAATCGTACATTGCAAAAAATAGCTAGGACCATGCTTAATGAAAATAGCCTACCAAAATACTTTTGGGCTGATGTTGTTAACACTGCTTGCCATGTTGTTAATAGAGTGTTAGTTAGTCGAAAGAAAACAAAAATTCCTTATGATTGGAAAAGTAGAATTCCCAATATCGGTTATTTCAAAGTTTTCAATTGCAAGTGCTTCATTTTAAACACAAAAGAAATTTTGGAAAAAATTGATTCAAAAACCAATATTGGAATCTTCCTTTGATATTTATCTACTAGCAAAGCCTGTACAGTTTTCAACAAAAGAACATTACTAGTTGAAGAATCTATGTATATAACTTTTGATGAAACTAATTCTCTTGATCAAGATAAAGATATTGTAAATGATGTAGGTTTGGAGATTCCTTTCAAGCAAATGAACATCCAAGATCAAAACAAGGAAGACCCTAAAAATCAACATGAGGAAGAAGCAAATATTCAACAAGGTGAAGTAGAATCTTCTATAGTACAAAATGATCCAACTTTACCAAAGGAATGGAGGTTTGATCCCTCTCACCCAAAAGAGCTTATTATTAATGATCCATCCAAAGATATTACTACTAGAGTTTCTAGAAATCATTTTAATAATTGTGCATTTATTTCAAAACTTGAACCAAAGAATTTTTAAAGAAGCCAAGTTTGATGAATTTTGTATACTAGATATGCAAGAAAAACTAAAACAATTTGAAAGAATTCATATTTGAGATTTAGTCGCTAGGCCGAATAATCAAACCGTCGTTGGTACAAAATGAATTTTTAAAAATAAAAGAGATGAAAATTGGATAATTGTGCGTAATAAGACTAGATTAGTGGTCCAATGTTACAATCAAGAAGAATGCATCGATTATGAGAATAATTTCGCACCAGTTGCTAGATCAGAATCTATTGACTTGCTTCTTGCATTTGCTTGCCAATGGTTCACTCTTTATCAAATGAATGTTAAAAGTGCATTTCTAAATGGCGTTATTCAATAAGAAGTTTTTATATAGTAACCTCCTGATTTTAAAGATCACAAGTATCCAGATTATGTTTTTAAACTTAGAAAGCCTCTTTACGGTTAAAGCAAGCTCCTAGAGCTTGGTACGAAAGATTGAACAAATTTCTACTTTCAAATAGTTTTTTAGTCGGAAAAGCGGATACTATCCTCTTTATCAAAATTAAAAAGAATGATATGATTATCGTTCAAATTTATGTTGATGATATTCTTCGGGTGCAACTAATATTTTTCTTTGTGAAGAATTTTCCAAATGTATAAACAAGGAGTTCAAAATGTGCATGATGAGAGAACTAAAATTCTTTCTTGGACTCCAAATTAGACAAACTAATGATGGGATATTCATTACTAGAAAAAAGTATATTTTGGACATGCTCAAGAGGTTTGAAATGGAAGACTTGGGGCCAATGAACACTCCGATGAGCTCATTCATAAAGTTGGACAAAGATAATTGATGTACTTCCGTTGATGTAACTAAATATCGAGGTATGATTGGATCCCTTTTTTACCTAATGGCAAGTAGACCCAATATCATGTTTAGTGTTTGTTTATGTGCTAAATTTCAATTTAATCCTAAAGAATCTTCATTATTATCATAAAGAAGAATATTTAGATATTTTAGTGACACTTGAACATTAGGCATTTGGTATCCAAAGAGCAATCTTATTGATTTGCTTAGCTATTCGGATGTCGATTGGGCCGATTGTAGAATTGATCGTAATAGCACTAGCAGAACATGTCAATTTTTCGGCTTTGCATTTGTGTCATGGTTTAGTAGGAAACAAAATTTTGTTGCATTGTCTACCTTTGAAGTTGAATATATTTCGGTTATTAGTTGTTGTGTACTAGTCCTATGGATGAAACAAACTTTTAGTGACCATCACTTATCATTTGATCATATACCTATCATGTATGATAACAATAATGCCATAAATTTATCAAAAAATCCCATCTTGCACTTTTGAACGAAGCACATTGAGATTAGACATTACTTTCTAAAAAGATCATGCAAAAAAAAAAAAAGAGAGAGAGAGAGATATTGTATCGGAATTTATAAATGTGAATAATCAATTGGCTGAAATTTTTACTACATCTCTAGCGCTCGGTCGATTTTCTCATAGTCAAAGAGGTTTGGACATAGTTGATAAGTTCGAAGTACATGGCCAATTCAATTTCAAACTCTATATTCTTACTTATTTTCTGAGTATTGTTCACTATTTATTATATATCTCGATTACTATGGTGTTTTAAAAAAATTTAGGACGACCAAACGTGGTTGGCCGAAAAACTAGAAAGATTTCGGACAAAAAAAAAATCTGGTTGACGGGCATGTCAAGATTTTCCAAATTAGAAAGCTTCAAATCCTCATTTTCACTTATTTCTCTCCCTTTTCATCATCTCCTCCGTAGATCTACCTCTAAATTCACCATATCCACCATTAATCTTCAAAACCTCTCCAAGATTTCAAAAATTCGTTACTTTTTCACTACAAAACTCTTAAAACCACCATTTTTCCTATCACTACAACCTTCATTTCTCACACTTTGATGGTCAACCGTTTTTTGGATTTTTCTTCTACATATTTCCATCATGCCAAGGGTAAAAATGTCAGGAAAGAACCATGGAGGAAGAGGTTGCCAACTCCTTCATCAGAGGACAAAATCGAGGTGTTGAAAAATCTTTTTGGTAAATAACCCATTCTTATAGGTACGACCGTTGATTTTGCGGATTTTACTATTCCAGCACCTGCATTTCATGTTGAAGAATTCTTTGAGTATAGGTTAGGTCTTGGTAGCATCTATCGAAGAAAATGCATGTCTTGAGCTCATGAAAGAATTTTACAAAAATATGGTATAAACTTCTTGTTTGGGTAGCATTTCTTGTCTTTTCAAAGGCAAAAGAATTACTATTACCAAAGCCCTTTTATGTTTTCTCCTTTTGAGCTTGAAGAATGTAAGAATCAAAGCTTACCTAACCCTCGAAGGTTATAATCCTATTATTGCATGTCGTGGAGTGATCGAGAAAAATTTTGAACATCCGATAAAGCTTAGCTCTAATCAACTCACTTTACCTAGTAAAGTTTTACACAATATCATTGCTCATGTTATTCTTCGTAGAAAAGTTCACCTTGATGAAGTTATTCATTTTGACCTATTCCTTTTTTACTTTTTTTTTTAGTTGCAGATTTTCCAAGAATTGTGATTGGCCACATGAAATCGTCCATTCCGCCACTCGTATAAAGGCCTGACCTTTTTACATGCTTCTTACCTAAACTTTTAAACAATTTGAAATTCCTTTAAATTGTGAGGTCTTTGTTTCACTCCATCTTACATATATTTTCAACACTCATACTCTTAAACGAATGAAAATTTTCAAGGAACTTGGGCAATGGGTGGCCCATACTAAGGGATTTGATCTGGACTAGGGTCTTTTGACTTTACCCTTCGGAAGAGATGAAAAAGAGGTTAGTAATGATCATGACGACAACGTACCACAAGTTCCCAATCATCCACATGACATCCCGGGATCGAGTGCTCCTGCATGTTCAAGCAGTTTTACTTTTAACGATGATCACTACAATCTCCTCAATAAACGATTGACTTACGTTATTTGTCGATGGGCTTGGTGGAATATTTCACTGGTTGCAAGTTCAACAAGATGCAATAAAACTCAATAAGTGGCGATGCAAGGTCAACAAGATGTCATTTATGCTTATTACAACGCTCAATAAGATGCAATGCAGACTCAACAAAATGCCCCTCCTCCGGAATCTTACATATGACTTTATGCCTTTATGTTTTAGTCCTTATATTGATCTAGCCTCTTTGTATCTTTACCTTTCGTAAACTCATGCTTTCACTTGCCTATGTATGCAATATTCTATATTTTCAACTTTTTGATTAGGCTTCACGTGTTAACTTAAAGAGGAATCTTGTATTGTTTCTTATTTTTGTACTTCGATCTTAAATGCTATATCTTTTTTGCTTATAACAAAAGGGGGAAAAATAGGATATGATATGCTTGATGAGAATGTGATGATGATGGATATGATCAAAATGTTTGCCATGATAAACGTATGCTTTAAAGTGAGTGATTATTGGTTTGTAAAAGATAGGGGGAATATATGGATTGCATACAAAATTTAAGATTTACTTTCCTTATCAATTGTTCAATATTGCTTTGCAAGTCATTTTATTTGTCATAATCAAAAAGGGAAAAATTGTTGACCTATGGTTGATTAACCTTAAAGTTCTGATTATAACAAATAAGTTAATCTTGTTTACTAACAAGTTAAGTTCAAGTCATTATAGTTTTTCAAATCATACAATGGAAAATTTATCGATGGTTGTCAAAAGATCAAAAACTATCATCACAAATCAAAAAACTCATGAACGATGTTAAAATCGAAGTCACACATTCAAGAGCTTAAAAGTCAAACTTCAGAGCAAGATCAAAGATTTGATTTCTTCGGTAAAGTATAAAGGTACTAACACTTTGATATTTGACAATAAATGCCTAAGATCAAAATTTTTCTATGCATTAAAAATAATTTTTGTGCATTAAAATTCATTTTAATCCAATGTTTTGATCAAATATAAAAATGACTTTTAAAATGATATTTGAATTTGAAAATATCTTTTTATCTTAAGCAGTTAGTTAAAAATACTTTCGAAAAATTCATGCTTTTCAAAACCTTCAAATTGGATCAAATAGGGCCAAAACGTAAAAAGACCAAAACTGTCAGGCAGTTGGCCAACTGGAAGAGAAGGTCGATTGGAGGCAGTTGACCGGCGAGAAGAGGTGGTCGACTAGAAGTTCCAAGGGTCCAAAATTTAACCGTTCTGACCTTTGATTTTTATTGAACAAACGACTATATTAATCATCCGGACAAAAGGCAGTTGACTGGAGTAGTCATTCGAATTTACAGATTTTTTGGCGTTTTGAACTCTATAACATTCATTACAATATTTCTCAACATTAAAGTGAGAAATATTTTGAGCGAAACTCTTTAAGATTACATCTTACTTAATTCTTTAAATATTAAATGTGAAAAGTTTTAATTGATTGAATCAACTTTTGAAAATTATATTTTTCATCAAAGTTTTCTTATCTAACACTTTAGCTTTATTCATTGTTATTATTCAAGTGCTAGCCTATTTTTCTCTTTGTACTTAATTTATGTATATTACTTATTGAGAGAGAAGTTTTAAATTATAAAATCATTACTCTTTAAATGTGTGGATCATATTGAGGTCCTGTAAAGCTCAATGTGTATAGCGATCTGGCCTTCATTTTTCTTTGTTTCGAATTGGATCAATCCAAAATTTAGCTTATTCTTAAGAGTCTAGCATCTTTGAATTTTCTATTCGGACTCTCCCCAATCTGTATTTTCCATAAATTAAGCTCATGTTGGCCCCTTTTTCTTTCAATTTATTTCTCTTGTTTTCAACCACACAATCTTCTATAAAATAATATTATACGTAACTTGAAAACTTTATTTCCTTTTCAACCACTTATTCTCCCAAAAAAAATTATTCCAAATTTTAAAATTTGAAAGAAAAGGGGCCAAACGAGGGCTAAGAATGAATGAATGTTCAAATCTTGTCCATTATAATTGGAATTGGATATTGGCTAATTGCAAATATATTCCAGTTTTTTACAACTATTGCAAAAAAATAAAAATAAAAAACATCATGGTGGAAACAATTTCTGAGAATAAATCGAAAACATAGTAATATGCGCGATCGTGTTTAATAAATGATCTCGCTATCACGATCGTTGACATTCGACAGTTAACAGTTGCCCTCGTTGGATCCGATTCCTAGATTCCCACTGAATGCAAGCTTGCTCACTAATTGAAGTAGTCTTGATACTCGAAAATTTAATCCTTTGGAGAAAGCCTTTTATGATTGCTTTTTGTAGAGACACCTTTCACAAAGTTGATTTGAATGACGAATATGTGGTAACCCCTTCACCATATTTCTCTTTGCGAAGAGGTTCAGACTATCAAAATTTAGATGACCAAACTCAAATGCCATAGCTATAGCCATGTTGAATCTTTGGCACGTGCCTTCAAACACTTCACCTCTTCACTTTGAATATTCAACATGAACATGCGATTCTTCATCATTAGAACTCTAGCAATCAAGTTTCCATTACGAACTCATAACGTAATATGTCAATTTTGCGTTAGCATATCATAGTACTCTTTTTCCAAAAATTGGCCCAAACTCTAAATATTTATCTTCGTAGAAGTAACATGATATACATTGGAAATATATTGGCATTCTCTGCTCTTCAACTTGATCAGAATTTTACCTTTACCCTTGACTTGGACCTTCGAATCATCTCCAAATGTAACATTACCATTTAGTCTACTAGTTCTATGAAGATAGGTTTGTATTGACACATGATAACTTGTTCCAGTATTTAAGTACCAAAAATTGTTGCCTCCTTCTTATACTTTGTACTTCCTTTGTCTTTATTTTCAACGTAATTGGATTGCTCCTCCACGTTATTATTCCTACACTCCTATAAGAAATGACCAAGTTTATGACAAATGTAACATTTGATAAGAGATTTAACCATATCTCCCACCATGACATTTTCTTCTTCATACTCTTTGAGATTTATGTGTTCATCGCTCTCTTGAATCATACGAGTATTGATAATTCCCTTCATTATTGAATGAATATTGATAATTTCTATCTCCTCTTCCACAACCTCTTCCACATCATTTACCTCTTTTGTTCCTATTAGTCAAATTTCAACGTACATTACTCGTTATTCTAAAATACTTTATAAGTGACGTAAAAGTAATATTTGGTACCAATTTGTTAATGAATTTGATGAATCTCGGACGAATTCAAAAAAATTAAATTCAGCATCAAAATTTAAGAGAAGAAAACTGTACTCTCAAAACTCAATTTCTATGATTCAAATTTTTTGTAATAATGAAATAATATAAATTAGCAATCTTTTTATATTACATTTGATAAATAAAAATTAATTGTTAATACATAAATTTAAACACCCATTAAAATTTTTAAGTACATGAATATGAATATATTTATCTATAATAACTCTAGATTCATTTAATTCAAGATTCATCAAGTGAAAATTCATTGAATCTAGGTTAATGTGAATATAGTTAATTGGGAATTAATAACACAAATTTCATAAATGACAATAATTATATAGTGTTTATTATATATCGAAAAATGAAAAAGTAAGGTATTATGGAAATAATTGAATTGTAGGAGAGTTAAAATCGTTCAAAAAATGATTCTCTATTTATGCGATATTTTAATATATTATAGATATACTTTTTTTTCTCTTCTTGGTCTTTTAAATAAATAATTGTTCCACCAGTTCTTTATTCTTTTTCAACTTCTTCTCCTTATAAACTTGTAGTGTGTCAATGACTTCATCAATGGTTAATTCTTCCAAATCTTTTGATTCTTTGATTGCAACCACAATAAAATTGATTTTTTTTCATGTAAAGATCGAATAAATTTTTTAATTACTTGAAGATCATCACCATACCTTTCCTTCTCATTAATACCAATACTCACAAAGAATGATCTAAAACTGATCCAGATCCCTTTATCGATAGGGCTTCATGTTCTCTCGAAGATTAAAGACACTTTTTAACTTTTCTATACCTTTATATGTATTTTGAAGAATCTACCATGCTTGCTTTGAAGTGGTAGCATTTGACAGTCATTGAAAAATTGTATTATCAAGAGCTTGATGAATCGTGTTAAGAGCCTTTCGATCCTTTCTCTTAGTTACAAGCCTTCTTCATTTCGAGGTTCGAAATCTCTCCACCAACTCCCACAATCTTGACATCCAAGATATGCTGTCGTACGAATACACCATGTATTATAGTTATCATTAATGAGACTACAAATGGAAAGAGAATTGTTCTTTGTCATTTCTTCTTTTCATACTCTTATAACCTCACTCTTATACCACTTTGTTTGAAAACTTGGAGATACAACAACTTTTAAATGAGGAGAATATAATAGTGAAGAGAGCACTTACTTTATATAACACCAAAGAGAACACTCACTTTATATAACACTGAAAAACGACTTGTAGAAAATGAGTACAATCACAGGCATTATAAGATTCACAAAATATGAATTTCATCCAATAAATATACTACATATTAAATGCAACTACTCCCCAATGTAATTATTTTATTTTCCACATGCATGAATAAATTAGTGCATTAATGTATGTATGATTAATCTCAAAAGACATGAATGAACTTGACTAAATAAATGATGAACTTAAATAAATGAAGTATATATTTTCAACAATTTGAACCCATCGAAGCAATCGCCAATATCGCAGAACAATTCCATGACTTATTATATGATTAATCTATGTATTTTCTGGATCCTTCATTTATTATTTTATGTCCTTGTACATTATATTTCTTTCACTTTACAATACTTTCCTCAAGCAAAAGTATCCATGAATAGATGACTTATCCGGTATAAATAGAGGTGAAACACAATCAATAAAGGTTTCCATGTATAGCTCACTACTCGTAGTTCCTAGCATTCTATCAATGTGTTCTTAACGATTATTCTTTTTCTTGTTATGGTAAAAACTTCAGACATATGATGTATATATATATAAAAGTATAAACCAAACTTTTAAGAGGTCCAGAAAAGTTTTTATTGGAGAAATTCTAGTAACAGGTAATAAATTGTGTTGGAAAGTTATCTAAATTAACAAAATATAAACATTCATATAGAATCTTGATTCACCGCGGTGAGCTGAGACAGAAAAAGTTCAAGAAGAGCTCGTTCTCTGGGCTGAGTGGCAGGAAAAGGATCATTCCCTGCAAAAATTGATGTGTTTCAAGATTATCATATTACTCAAATGGAGCCTCGAAAGACACAATAAAAAACCAATTCTCTTTCCCAGTAAGTCCACTACGTGTATCTTTTTCATGAATCCATTGATAATTTCATAGCTAGATTTTAAAGACCCAATAATTTTAAATGAAATACAGTTCAGTTTTTGTACATGCTGCATTAGAATTCTTAGCATCTACTTAAGCCATCGATTGAATAATTTTTTAAGTTTAGTCAAAGTTTAATTTATTATTCAATCGCACATTCATAATTACTAATTATTATTATTCCTCTTATTATTTATATTTATAAACATTTATAAATTTGCGAAATGAAGGCTGTCATTGGATACTCTTGTGAAGCCGAAAATCGAACTAGTATACGCTAAATTATATCAGATGTGCACATAGCCTAGCATTTCAACTTTCTTTGATTTTATTTTCCTTTACTAAGCTTTGGACAGCAATATTTCATGTAACAAGAAAATCAGGAATAAATTACCTGTTGGATATAAATCTGTCCATGGAGAAAGATTGACATCAATTCCTTGCCCAAAATCTGGTCGTTGTGTGTCATCTTCAATCCTCCTGCCTGAACTTAAATGACTATGGACATGTACGCTTGAAGCATGAAGGTCAGTTAAGGATGGCGACTGGATATTGTCCATACCTTGATGTTGGTCTCTGCAATATATGCACATATATAGAAAATTCAACATATGTATTGTGGGGAATAACACCAAGCCCTTGTTTGGGCTCCATTTTAATGAAATTATGGAAAAAAGGTAATTTAGAACAGTAATTTTATTCAGAATATATATTTAAAAAGTGAGGAAAAGTTTTGGATTTTTTGGTTTACGTAATATTATTTTACTAAATAATGTGTAGTTGAAAATAAGCTTTTAAAAAATGTATTTTGGATTTAATGGAGACCAAACAAGGGCCAAATAAGATGCAATTATAACATGAACTATGGTATATATAACACCTCACTGGAAGCAGGCCATTTGAATCCAAGAAATTCAGGATTTGGACTTGTGGATCTCTCTGTGGAAGCCAATCCATGATATTGTTGGCACTTGTTGTTGCCAAATCAGTTAGGTTTATGTTCTCTGGGGGCAAATTCATCTGAGATGGGATAGTAGACTATCTTGTAAGTTATAACTTTCCTACCTTTGTCCCATTTTATAGTCATTCAACTCTTCTCAAAAGCAATATTCAAAATTTAATATACCTGTGTAGTTGTTTGTGCACCAGGGGAATTATATTGGTCCTGCAGAACTTGCTGGCCATGTAAAAGTTTCATAAGCTTCAGCAATATATTAAGTTTATATTTCCAATATTACTTTTCTAAAAAAGAGAAAAGATGTATACTAAATCACTAGTGCATGTTGGATATGCTATACTAGAATGGTTTGTTGAACTAGGATTTTAGTTTCTTTTTGTTTGTTGAGTCTACTGAACCAAACACGGCAACTAGAAAAATTTAGGGTGAGGAAGCTTGCCTTTCGCATCCTGATCTGCTTCAAGTTTACCTCAAGAATTTGTTCCCGGTACTCAGCCTCAAACAGCGTAGTGATATCGGACGAATTACCTTCATAAATCCTACAAAAATATAAATTTATGATGATTATTTTTCTTAATTCCACAATCCAAGTTTAAATGTCGAAGACTAAGGTTTTCTGATCAATGAGTGGTTTCTAAGTTAAGATATACCTCAGTTTTTTCTCCATATCCTCAAGTTGGCACCTACATTTAAAAATTTCTTGTTGCATTTCCTGTAATAAGTTCATGATTATTGATCGATTGAGACGCCAATCAATATCAATCTTCCCAATTATATTGTATATTGAAGGAATATATTCTTAACATTCCGAAATATACCTCAAGTTGACAATCGACACTTGCTGGACTGCTACACATAATAGGATCAAGAAAACAAAACTAGTCATAACTTAATTATGAAAAATCTGCAAACTTCCAAATTTACATTTCATAGAAAGAACGTGCAAAAATCTGGCATAAGACAGAAAATCAGAAAAATTGACATTGGTGGGGTGGGGTGGAGTAGGGTATATAAACCTGGTGGCTGGTTGATAGGTTCGATCTGCTTCAGATTTGAACTTGCCAAGAGCCCTTTGCAGATACTGATAATAAGTTAATTAATCAGTATCATTTCAAGATTATTAAACCAGAAATTTCCAAGATCAGAATGGAACAGACAAAACATCCACAGATTTAATCAGAATTACTCAAAATCTCTTTGTCATATTACCTCTTGGTTTTGTAGCCTTTTGTAATTGCATGGAAATACAAACAGAAAATCGTCAGTAGCCACACATAAAAGAAGATAAATTTAAACCAGAAAATTGAGAGTTGATCCTTACTTTCCTCGTTCGTGCTCGGGAAGATTCACATATCGCGTCATGATTTCTTCCATGCTTCAAACAGAAAAAAGAGAAAAAGATTTAACCTATTAATAACAAAAAACAGAAGATTAATCACAAGAAATGTATCAAATTATCACCTTCTGTTTCCTGAGAATACATTAACTCTTCCAGAAGGAGAAAACATGATAAGAGCAACATCAACATCACAAAGTACAGAAAGTTCATAAGCTTTCTTGATTAATCCATTTCTTCTCTTTGAGAAAGTGACCTGCCTGTTTGTTGTATTTTCAATCTTCTTGATCTGAAGTTTTACTCTCCCCATGTCGAAATAAATATCTGATCGATCAAATATACTTATATGTGTATCTTTCAGATGAAAGCCCCACAATCTTTCTGGAAGGATATTAAATATAGAACTATTTATATATTAGATGAATCTGATATTCTCTCAGAGAATCACCAAGAAAGAAAAGAAAATCAGTATTTCCGGGAGAAGATAGAATAAAAAAAATAAAGGGATGCTGATCAAGAAAAGGAAGAAGGGATCACATGGAAGGAGAAGAAGATTGACAATAGGGTTTTGGCACTGTCAGGCCATCGATGACGAGAGAGTGAGAAATATTACTGGCGGTGTATGTATCTTTCTTGGCAACTACTTGAAAAGACTGATCATATACGGTTGCTAAGAAATAATTCGGCGCTGTATTAATATTCTCGTGTTTGCTTACATATCCTAAAATTTACTAGGTTCAGTTTATGCACTTGAACAATCAATTTCATGGGAATTCGAGCATTCAGACACTTCCTGATTTCATATGCGATCATATTATGAGTCTTTTGATTCCTATTTTTCTTAAAATATTTTGAAATAATATTTTAAAGGAGAATGTGTGATTAAAAAAATAAAATATATTTTCTTGTAATATTATTTTAGTGAAAAATATGTGATTGAAAATGAAAGAAAAAACATATTTTAAAAACAATGGGAACCAAATAAGGGCTATATAAGTCCTCCTGTTTGATTGAAAATTTTTGAACAAATTTTTGAATACTAAATTTTCGGAGAACCCATGGATAAAAAGTTGAAAAAAACTTATTTTTACGTGAAAAATATTAACTATGAGAATGTATCATTAAAAATGAGTATGATAAAATAATAATAATAATAATAATAATAATAATAAAAAAAGAGAGTTTTGCAAAAATGATTACCAAACACAGGCATAAATGGAGAAGTTTTGTAAGAAATTTGAGTGATGGAAAGATTCTTATTAGGACCTTGTTACATGAATATTGGGGGCTACATAAGGGTGTCCATAATGGACACTCGGCGCCTCTCCATTGGCCGAGGCGCCTGTTGCGTAGGGGCCCACAGGCGCCTCGACCAATGGAGAGGTGTCGGGTGTCCATTATGGACACCCGGATGTAGCCTCCAATGTATAACAAGCATAATCCTTCTTATTATGTTAAATGTCAACTAAAATGTAACTATAAAAGTTCAGTCAACTATTAATTTCAATAACATATTTCAAGAACTTAAAGCTTTTTAATCATATGTTTTATCAATTTCTATAAAATTCAATTAAAATTTTGATTTTAACCTTCATCAAACAAGGGTTAAATCTATAGGATTTTGCTATCCTTTTATGATGGTTGAATGGTAAAACGACAAAATCCTCATGAAATGAAAGCGTGAAAGAAATTCGGTTTCAAATTAATTAAGAAAAAGATTGCTTTATTGTTAAACAAGTTAGGAATTTAATTAATTCCATTAAAACCATTTTTATATAAGATTAGTGTACACCAAGAAAACCTAATTAAATATAAATAAATGAGGCAACACTCTCATTTTAAAAATAGGCATCAGGATTAAGATTTTGGAGATCCCAACTAATTTGCAGGCTTAAATCATCTCCAATGATTGTGTTAAAAAGATTTAAATTGTGATTAAAACTCCAAAGTGGTTGAAAACTTCTTCAATAGAGAGATGCAAAAGAAATTCAAATCGTATTTTTTGGTAAAAAAAAAAAAAAAAAGGAGTGAAAGGAAAATTTAGAATTTAGATCCACCTAAATATATATAAGAATGCAAAGATAGTTTTGAAGATATCAATTTTATATCAGTATTGGAGATATTTTTAATTTTAGTTTTGGATTTTTATGGTGGGGGTGCTGTTGGTGGGATACGGTGAAAGGGTTCTTGCACGTCTATCGTAACAAAAAAGCTGGCGAAAATGGACAATTTAGAAACAATTTATCTTTTCAACAAATAAATTTTTGTCTTCTCAAATATTGTCAATCAATATTGTACATATAGATTAATCCATGTCTACAATGCAGTTTCTCTTGATTTCTTCGAAAACCTTAAACTCTGCTCATACTCCCACGAAACCCCTGGACGTGTGACTTCCTCAGTTAGTCTTATTTCTCTACGCCCATTGTTTTCCTCATTCTATGGTTTTTTTTTTCCATATTTTTTATTTTATTTTATTTTTGTTCCAATATATGTAATCGTCACTTTTCCTTTTTCTTTTTCTTCCTCGCAAGAATGTCACGAAGTAACGCATAAAAATTTTGCAAAAAATCAGTGTTTCACGTTGGATACGTCTTAATGTTGAAGCTTCTTGAATATAGTTATTAGATTCCACCAGTCAACACATTACTAGTTGGAAAATGTCATTTGTACAATATTTTCTTATAACATTGTTGATAATGTTGGTAGGTCGCAAAAAAATGTTGGATGGAAAGATAAATTGTTTTTTAAACTGTTCAATGACAATGTATCACGTGACATGTTGTCAAAAACATTGTACACCAAGTGTAATTCTTATAGCTTAGGTGACATGTCAACATCAAATCAAAAATCAAGAAAAAAAAATTCAAAATATAATTGAGGCATAAATGATAAATATTACCATAAATCTATTTAAAAGTTAAAGTGGATCCTAATTTAAAAAGTTCATTTAGTGATTACAATATTAAAAGTTCTCAAATTTTATCTATTTCAAAAATCAAATTTGTACACATTTATTCCAAAGTTCTCAAATTTGACTCTAACAGTTATATCCCGCTTAATAATTAATATTCTATACATTTATCTCATAATATCCCATTCCTCTATCCTTTGTATCCCTTTTCCATCTAGAATTATATTCATTGTCGAAATCAATTTGTCAATATCAATTATACTACTTATATCCTCTAAATTTATATTATTTATCAAAAGAACTTATTTCACATTATAGTTTTATTTTTAGTATATATAAACATAATATATAAAAAAATTCATAATGTGAAAATTACGTTTGATATTTTAATTAATTGGTTTCTAAGTCATGAATAAATAGAAAATTACTTTTAAAGGATAATCTCACATGCTATAGAAGTTATTATTTATCATTATATAATATAATGGAAACAACCCGGTGAAAAGAAGGCGTCCCCTTACCAGCTTTGAAGTCTGAAATTCGAAGCATAAAGCACACTCACATTTTGTTAATTTCCAAAGAACTATCTGGTCATTTCGAACCGATTCACCTGTTTTTAATAAAATCCAACCAGTTCAAACTCATGCCATGAGTGGTTCTATTGCTTATAGGTCCAAGTATATTAACTGAATTAGGTTAGTGTTCTCTTAACAAGTTTTCGTTGGGACTGATCGGTTCGATCTAAGTTTAATAAGTATATCTTGAAATTTCAGAAAAAAATTAAAACGTGAAAATGAAGCGTTCTTGAGCTTTGCGATGTTGGAAAAATAATTTGCAGTTATATAATCGAGTTATTCTATGTTGCAAGTTGTTTACTGTCTCTCTTTCGAGATACTTATGTATTGTTGTGATATATGTTTATCCAAGTTTATTCATGTCACTTTTAGATTCATATAAATGTATACACGTATCACCTTTAATGGAATTATCAATTATACAATAAGGTTCGATAAGTGTTTAGATTCGGTACATGCGATCATACGATAATCTTCAAGTGCACGGTATCGTGAACAAGTAATATAATGATAAGTAGAGTATCTTTCTCACGAAGACTCTATACGTAACCTAGGATCAATTAATGTTAACCTCATCGAATAGCCAGATGTGTTTGAAGAATTAATACTAGTAAAATAATTAAACTAATTATTCTAATGATCAAATTATGAATCTTCTGTAAATTTAAATAAGATGATTACAAAGAGTTCGAACCCCCTTCTTAATCTATTTTAATATAATTCAATATCATGACAATATGTATGCATTTTTGTTGATCAATATTCCTAAATTATTCAATAATCTCTCTTGAATATAATTAAATTTATCATCTCATGTGACCTTTTTATATCTCTATGAAAGATACAAGCATGAAAAGATGCATTAAAAATATTAGAACATCTATTAAAATTATGCAAAGTATAGAGGTATATCTCTATCCCATATAGGACCTCACAATAGTGTCTATAAGTGCAATCTATTTTATTGTCTCCCTAGATAATAATAAAACTCATAAATCAATCCAATTAATAATTAAGTAATCAAAAAACCTTAAACACAATAACAATAATCTAAGAATAAATATATATTGGATGCCAAAATATTGAATTTAGATTAAAAACTTCATATCAATGGTTCATTTATGTCTTAATAAATGGAAATCTAGCATAACATTACAAAATTAAAAGAAATCATATTTAATTTGAAGAATATCTCCTAGATTATTGGTAAACTCAAAAGAAGAAAAATCTTGACTCTCTTCAATGATTTCTATATTGATCTTTAATTGCATTTTCTCTTCTTTGTCCAAAAATCAAGGTTGGATCTTCAAAGGATATTGAACTCTTGTAATGCCTATTAATTCTCTCAAAAGAATGATGATTTTGCCTTTCTTTGATTGCAATAATTGATGTTTAATATGAAAGAGGTCCCTTGAATGTTTGCCCACATTCTTGATTTATAGAAGGTCAAAAAGCACATCCGAATTGGATTCCAAAAAAGTTCCAATTAAAATAGGAAAGTTACATTCATTTCGTGCATTGTTATGTTTCTGTGTAGTTGTCAATATTTTTGTCATATCTTCCTCTTTCAATAATGGATTGAGACGATTTAAAGTGAGTTGGAAAGCTAACTCAAATTGTTACAATTATTTTAGAAATATTAATTTTCCAAGGGTGAATTATATTACCACCACAATAAGTGTTTGACACACCACAAATTTTGTATTTACTTAAACAACCATGAGTAAAATGACATCAATATCCTATCTATTATTGAGTTATATATCTATTAATTTCATTACCTTCATTCATACACCACAGAAATATATAAATCCTACTTAAATAAACATGCAATAATTCATACATCAAAAGATTCAAAGGTTCATACCATATTGGTGGTTATATTACCATCACTCTAGTGTTTTACCCTAGAGTTACAACATGTAAAACTGTATAAAAATTTGAAATTCTATAACCACATAAAAAGAGAATCAAAGGCCCTACTCAAGATCCAAAAGCCCTAATTGTTGATACTAGGGACGGCAATTTGAATCGTTAAAATCAAAAACCGCAATTAACCGAATCGAATGAGGTGAAAAAATCGAACCGATGGTGCAATGGGGCGAATATGATATTTGATTTTAATGAACCGGTTCGTGGCGGTACAGATATGATATTTATGCCGTCGAACTGAACCTATTACCCGCTTAAAAAATCATTTTTTTTATTAGGGATGACAAGGTTTAATGAGGAGGAAGTTGACGAAGATATACATTTTTTATTTAAATCTTAATTAAAACCATTCTGAATTAGGTAGTATCTTTGTATTCTCTACTTACATTTTTTATTTACCATATAAGAATCAATTTTGAGTGCTGATCTATGCTAGTAAGAGTTGTGGGAAAAAATGGAGATTGAACATGAGTTAACATTGAAACTTTTGAATTATGAAGTATGAATCAAGTAACTACAATGCACAAGATTAGGAATTAAGGAAAAGTTTAGTATTATTATATTAATAATATTGTTTGTTAAATTTGTATTTTGCAATTGAAATTTGGGATAATATTTACATTTTCGGTTGGAATATTGTGTTTTTGTTTTCATTAACTCTCTTTTCATAAATTATTTTATATCAATTTGACTGATGAACCTATAAAAAATAATTTATTTTCATGATTATTAACCGAAATGAGCAGAGCCGAACCAAGATACGAACCTAACCGATTTATGTGGTTATCGTGCGGTTATGGTATGGGAAAAAATTTGATGGTTCGGTGATGGTTTTGGCCGAACCGAACCGAACCGAAATCGAACCATTGCCATCCCTAGTTGATACTATTCCTTCTCCGCCATGAGCCATTTCGATCATTTTACTATCATTATATAATTATTTTAACAGAATAATCCAGCAAGTCCCGGCTATTGGTTATTTTTTGCCAGCCAAAGCAACTCCCTACGTCAATAGATGCTTGAATTGCAATGTAGTAGCAGAATGTAGTTTTTGCTGAAGTTACTAAAATAACATCCATTTTATTTTTTATTTTTTAAAGATTGTTTATGGCAATAGAAGGAAAATGGTGGGGCACCTGTTCTTGAGAGGGACCAGAGAGAAGGGAAATGTATGCCACATTTTTTGTTTTTAAATTGAGTTAGGTTATAATTATTAAAAAATTTTGGGGTGTTTATGAAAAGTATATTTTCATTAAGGTGTACATAAAGTTGTGTAACAATAATATTTGTGGCAGCAATATAATTATTCTTTGTAATTTTTATTGGATTAAGACTATGATCGTAAATTTGATGTGGTGTATTTATTGAAAACATGTTTTAATTGTGGTGTAATTATAATGTGGTGGAGTAAGTAAAACTTGTGTGAGAACATAATTATCATTTTTTCAAGGAAAATTACAGCAGAAGCTCCAAACCTATGAAACATTAGCAGATTTTCTCCAAATCTTTGATTTGTTGCAACCGTTACCCTTAACCTTTCCAAACATTGTAGGTAAAGCCTTTTTGGACGGTCTCCATCCACAAATCCGTTAGTTAACCAAAAATTTAATTTTGACCACATTTTTAATATTTTAAAAATGGGTAAAATAGTAAATTTTCATTTATTACATTAAAAAAGAATTAAATAAAAAAATAAAAAACACAACCTCTCTGGCTCTCTTCTTCTTCCTCCTATTCCCATCCCCACCCCAAATCCCAAATTCCACACCAACCACCACCACCACCGCCACCTCCACCTCCATGAAATCATTTAATTCCACACCAACTACGAAATCGTTTAATTCACCAACTCATTTCCCCCACAGAAATGTGTGAAAATTGAGAAGTTGAACTGCACAATTTCATAGCCATCTTGTGGAATTTGAGGTGGCGGTGGCGACGCAGATAAATCCTAGACGATGATGGCGATGCAGATAAATCCATAGATGTGGTCTCTGGCTGGCTGGCGTTCTTCAAGCACCGCCGGGGAGGAGAAATCGGAACAACAGCCTCCATCGTCCGCCGCTTCTTTTTGCCGCTTTCTAGGGGTGGAGCCACCGCGGCATCGTTGGGTACAAATTGAAATTGGTGAATTTCCATCCTCCTCCTTCGGGCAGGTTTTGAATTTAGCTCAACCGGAGCAGTTGTTTCTGTCTCACCAACATTCAATCCATAGCACATGCTCGCCATGAAATTATTCTCAAGAACCCCCAAATTATTCAAAAAAGCCTTTAGTATACAAATTAAAACCTTGAAGAATTCGATAAAATCAATGAAGTCTTGATTTATAAAAGCTGATGAGGAAAAAGGAGAGAACAAAATCTTTGGGTCTATCTTCATCTAAACTGGGTGGAGGTGGTGGTGGTTGGTGTGGAATTTGGGATTGGAGGTGGAGGTGGAGGTGGAGGTGGGGGTGGGGTGGGAGCAAGAAGAAGAGAGCCAGAGAGGTTGTGTTTTTTTGTTTTTTTATTTAATTCTTTTTTAATGTAATAAATGAAAATTTACTCTTTTACCCCTTTTTAAAATATTAAAAATGTGGTCAAAATTAAATTTTTGATCAACTAACGGATTTACGGATGGAAACCGTCCAAAAGGGCTTTACATGCAACGTTTGAAAATATTAGGGGTGATGGTTGAAACAAATCAAAGGTTTGGAGAAAGTTTACTAATATTTCATAGTTTTGGGGCTTCTGCTGCAATTTTCCCTTTTTTCAATTCAAACATTTACTATAAGACAAATAAGTCTCAATCTATGAATGGAAAATCTGGATCTGTAAAAATACTTTGACTATATTTCAATGCTTCACTCCTTTTACTTCTAAGTACATCCAATTGATCTATGTGATCTTTAATTATAGACTGAATCAACCAATAGCTATTTACAATTAGGTTCGCAAGCTTTGAAAATCCTCCTTTTTTTTATCGTTTTTTGCCTAATTCTTCTAATTTCACTTTTAGACATCGAGTTTTACCCAAAATATACAAGAGATTAGACCATAATTAATCACAAGAACTTCAAAATGTCTATATTTAAAGGCCTCAAATAAATGTATAAAATACAATTATCAAATACTCCCAGCCTAGAATATTTGTTTGTCATCAAATAAAACTATAACATCTCTGTCTCAACAAACAAGCATGCAACAAAGAACAAAAAAACTATAACCTATCTCAACTATAATCACCTCTTTCTTTTTAATTCCTGGCTTAGGCTATTTTACAGATTGCATTTCTCTTTCAACCTTCTTTTCACAACTGAGATTCTTGTCAAGATACCTTGTCGGAACTAGATGCTAACACCTCTTATCATCAATGAACAAGATGCTCAGACAAGGCACCGACGATGCCCTTGCCTTCACAAAGAATTCGATTCCCAAAATCAAGTCAAAGTAATCTAACACAGTAGACATTGGACTGCAATGCACTTCCAACTTTCCAAGCCGGGGAGACTTGCCATACACCTTTGATAGGTTATGCTTCTAAATTTACATCTTTGATTTTCGAACATGAGGTCTTCATGGTAGCTTATATGAGAACAATCATACTTTGGCGGTGTTAGATGTTGCTCTACAAAGGGCCGTTAATATGACATCGTTAGGGTACATCAAGAATCGTATAAAGGTTGTGATTGACCAATAGAGGATTCGTCACTCTTAGATAGTAAGAGATTGTGATCTGCATTTCGTTCAATTAAGTCAATAACGAAATCCTTGGCCAAGGTATACATATAAGTCGAAAAGGAGTTTTCGACTCATATTGACTTAATAGTAGAATGAAAGATATGATCGATTATCGATATTGACACACTTCCATATCTCATAGTTGATCGAATCATATTAACGAAGGGATTATAGTTTCACGGTAAACGAACGAGTTTGGTTTTGTCACACCACATAACATTTCCCATCACATGATTTGCCCTGACACATTGCTAGATGTCAATCTGGGACGGCGAGTGTGAATTGATGATAAATTAAAAGGGTGTTTTAATTTATCAATTTTGATTAGATCAAAATAATATTTCACGTCGTTAGGCATCGTGATCGAAAACCTGATGGGTTGCACACAAAAGAGAATTGGAAGATTGCAAATTGCCAATTAATTAATTCATCCAATCGTTAGATAAAATTAATTAATTGGATTGGTTATTTATAGCCCCGAATTAATTGATTAGATTAATTAATTCACGGACCGGATTTAATTAAATGGATTAATTAAATATTAGACCGGACCGAGCCGAGCCCGTTTGGGTTTATATAAATACATAGTTAGGGTTTGAGATCCATATGGTTTTCATTATTCTTGCTGGCACAAGAGAGAAAACTCTAGTAGCTGCAATCTTATTCTCGGTGTGGATCACCGTTGGAGGCTGGACAATTGGACAGCTGTGGGTGGCAAATCAAGATTGCTGGAACGAAAAGAAAAGCAAGAGGTTTGCAGAATTCTTCAAAGGTACAATCTTTATCATGATTTTTATCTAAACACAAAGGGATCCTCGGTGGAAATCGAAATAATTTTAATTTTCCGCTGTGCATGTATAAGTAGATTCCAACATGAAGCTCTTCAATTTGTTTTGTGACAGATCACTATATTTGGATTTTGAGGCATCATACTTCTTCTTGTTTGAGGTATCAGTCTTGTTCACATAGTAACCTTTCCTTTGATCAGCAGAAGTACTACCAACTTGTCATCAAAAAGACAATTCGTAGTCGCCATTGTTGAAAGAAGGTCTTTCACTAATTTTCTTCATAATTCAGCATGAGCCCAACTACTTAAACTGGAAATGAAATTGAAGAGTTTGTCATCCGCGAACATGTTATGATATCCTATTGCTCCTGACTATATCAAATTTTTGAAGAATTCCCGTGGAATCGAGGTTATGTTGCATGGTAGAAATTGATCCTTCAATTCTTTCATCAATGTTTTCCACTACAGAATTTATAACCTATCAGCAGTCTCATCATCGTGCAACTGAGTAAGCCCCCATAGTTCAGCAGCACCCATTGAGTAGATGCCAGCAATGTTTTCCCATTCTTCCAATAGAATATGCGTATCATTTAAATATTGTTCCATGTTCACATCAAAAGTTTTCCAATTCCTTTGCATCTCAGAGGCACCATCCGACTTCTTAAGCTCATGGACACGAATTTTGGAACGAGTCAGCACTTCATTTGGCCCAAAGCTGTAAATCGCCCATTATAAGAGCAAAATTTCAACCTTAATTTTGTCAAGCCGAGCCCTGGTATTCAACGAGACTTCCTTCTCAAATTTGTCAAGTCAAGCCCTTACATTATTAGTAAGATCCTACATATCGTTCATTACAAAGTTAAACTTTCATTAACATTAACAATGTAACTATCAAACAGTGTCATCAACTCAGCATATCGATAAGAGGTGGCTGAATACTATCCTTGTGAGGAGCATTTTAATTATATATAGAAAATGACATACGAATCACTGCTTCATTCTAGCAATTACAACTATGAATTGATTCTAACTATGGTAACGGTAATTTAGATTGTGATATTGGATGGCGTATACAACTGCCTGCGATAACGAGCAAGGTAAGGCATTACATGCTGATACAAGACTGTCGACCCCCCATAAACGCTCTACATTTACGTGAGATCGTCGACCCTCTATGAGTGCTCTACCTCTACGCGAGACCATTGACCTCCCATGGGCGCTTTACCTCTACGCGTGGCCATCGACCCCCCGGGGATGCTCTACCTCTATGCGTGGCCATCAATCCCCATGGGCGCTCTACCTCTACGTGTGGCCATCGACCCTCAGGGGCATTCTACCTCTACGCTAGATCGTCAACCCATCGAGGGCACTCTATCTTTACGTGAGACCATCGACCCCTCGAGTGCTTTACCTCAATGCGAGACCATCGACCGGCATGGAATTACCTATAAGGTCATCTCAACACTTAGCCATAAATCTCTGATGAATTGACAAGGTTACATAGCGGTTATCACAGGCACAACCTCCAGGCGGGAAATTAAGACCCCCCACTCAGAACGTGGGGATAATGGGAAGGCCAACGTGGGGACACATGGCACCACAACCATTGCCTTTCACTCGGCTTCCAAGGTCTATAAATACCCCCGAGAGCGACACACGTATGGATGACTGCATTTTTTTCAGCCATCTGAATTTCGTCCTTATTTCTCTTAACACGTATACTGATTCTCACGCAGAATGTAAAACGGGGGAGAAAGCCCCGCCCACACTTTTCAATTACACATGCCCATCAGAATAGCAAGAACACTAAAGGCTACTAGGTAGATCAAGAGATATTATTCCACCACTATTTCATTGGCATCGTCTGTAGGAAGCTTATTTCACTAAACACAAAAGCTATGTCAAAAAGACGAACGAAAAGTGATATATGCTTAAGGGCGGCTGTGATGGAGACGGAGTCAAAGTTAGTCGCAAGGGACCCCAACCCACCACCGCCACTGCAGTATGTGACACAAATCCAATTCAACGACCTATAGACCCAGTTGGCAACGATGATGACCCTTTTGCAGAATTAAATGCAGAGAGCCACCCTCCTACTACCGCACTCAGCGGAGGCCATGCCGCCACCCCAGGGGACACACATAGAAGCCCCACCTGTCATCCAATTGGTGACAACGGGCTCAGGGGCTCCAGGGATGACAATCAGGCAGCCCTTGTCACCCATGGCAGTTCTGGAGCGATGGATGGAAGAGATCATGACACAGAAGATAGATGATGCATTATCCAGGAGAAAGGACAAGTGTATGCAGATGGTTTTGGAAAAAAACCCATACGCACCTAAAATTATGGTAATCCATCTACCTAAGGGCTTCAAGCATGATAGAAGCTTACGGTGGGGTCACGGATCCGCTTGACCACCTCCGAACCTTCATTGATTTAAGGAGGCTCTATGCAGCACTTGATGCAGTGATGTGCTGGTCCTTCCCTCGACCCTCAGGAAGGAAGCTAGAGACTGGGTGGCATGGCGACATTAGCCCCCAGTCTATCCAAATGTTTGATGAACCCTCTAGAAGCTTTATCGCCTACTTCTTCACTAGTAAGATGAAGAGGAAGACAGTCATTGGCTTGACGCAGTTCGTCCAGAAGAAGGACGAGTCTTTGCAAGAATACTTGGCTAGATTCAGTTGAATTATCCCTACAGGGCTTTGGAGGGGCCACAATAATTCCAAAAGGAACCATGGAGCTTCCAGTCAGGCTAGGCCTATATCCAACCACTGTGGTGATTGTGGTGAGCTTCTCAGTTGTCAAAAGCCCCATGGCCTACAATATAATCTACGATCGGCCACTGTTGAACACAGCAGGGGCCATCCCCTTAACCTATCACTTGGTCATAAAATTTCAAACTAGCAGGGGTCAAGTGTGTGCGAGGGGATCAACAAGTATCTAGGAGATGTTATGTCGATAGTATATCAGCCAGAGGAGCACCACCGGTCATGATGTTAGATGTCGAGCCTTCAAGAAGGCGGATCAAACCACTTGACATGATCGAAAAGATCTTCGTATCAGAAGGATGGGAGTTCAGCATCGGGGCCGAGTTGAAATTTGACGAAAAGGAGAAGTTGGTGAAATGCCTAGTAGATAACTTGGACGTTTTCGCATAGAGCTCAAGCGACATTACTTGGATCAGCCCAGCAATCGTACAACATCACTTCGACATCCTACCAGGAGTTAAATCAGTGAAGCGGAAAAAAGGAACCTCGCCACCGAAAGGCAAGAAATAGTTAAAGTGGAGGTGGAAAAACTACTAAAAGCTGGTTTCATTTGGAAGGTGCAATACTCGAATGGCTAGCCAATATCATGCTAGTTAATGGAAAATGGTGCATGTGCATGGATTACACCGAGCTAAATAAGGCACATCCAAAGGACTCATACCCGCTCTCTCGGATCAGGTCAAGAAAGGCTTAACTTCCTGGACGCGTTCTCCGAATATTGTCAAAACTCTATAGCCGAGTTCAACCAGGAGAAGACATCATTTATCCTATTATTTCATGGCCATGCCATTCAGCCTAAAAATGTGGGGGCAACTTACCAGAGGATGGTGAATAAGGTCTTCCAGGAATTGATCAAGAATTTCATAGAGGCCTAAGTCGATGACACGATGGTAAAAAGTGTCAGGACCAGCGACCACGTGGCCTGTCTATAGAAAGTGTTTGATGTAGCCCGACGGAATAACTTAAAGTTCAATCTGAAGAAATGTGTTTTTGGTACAACAAGTAGAAAGTTGCTAGGCTTCATGATCACCCGAGAGGTATTGAGGTGCTTACCAGAGGATGGAGAATAAGGTCTTCCGGGAGTTGATCGGGAATATCATAGAGTCCTACGTCAACGACATGATGGTAAAAAGTGTCAGGACCACATGGCCTGTCTACAGAAAGTGTTTAATGTAGCTCGACTGAATAACATAAAGTTCAATCCAGAGAAATGTGTTTTTGGTACAACCGATGGGAAGTTCCTAGGCTTCATGATCACCAGAGAGGTATTGAGGTGAACCTCAACAAAATATAGGCAATACTAGAAATGAAGAGCCCCACTAGTAAGGAGTTCCAGCGGCTGACAGACGGATAAATGCCCTTAACCATTTTATGAGTCAGAGGTGGATAAATGCTACCATTTTTTCAAATCCATGGGCGCTCTATTAATTTTGAGTAGATATAGGAGTGCAAAGAATCGCTGGAATCCTTGAAACAATCACTACAGTAACCTCCAATTTTGACCAACACGTGCCCGAGAGACGTACTTCGCCCCGAGCAGTTAGCGCAGTACTAGTGAAAGAATTCTCAAAGGCACGAAAATCAATCTACTACATAAGCTTAGTCCTCAAGGGCACAGAGATGAGATATAGCATCGCTGAGCAACTGTTGCTCACATTGATCATCATGATCCTACATTAACCAGAGACATCCGAAAGGCTGTTGAAATGGGTGATCGAATTGAGCGAGTTTGACATCGAATTTAGGCCCATCAGGGCCATCAAAGCGCAAGCTCTAGCGGATTTCATCGTCGAGCTCACCATCCCACTAGAACCACTAGAAGGGCAAAAAATGGATTGGAAGACTATTGTGGATAGTTCCTCGAGTGCAGAGGGATCAGGAGCAAGAATCATAATGATCGGACCGGACTCTGAAGAATTGGAATATTCACTACGCTTCGATTTTCCCGTTACCAATGACAATGCTGAGTATGAGGCAGTGATCACAAGCCTAGTTCTGGTGGCTAGGCAGGGGGTGTCTTCAGTAGAGATTTGTAGTGACTCGCAGTTAATAGTTTGACAGGTGTTGGAGGAGTTTGAAGTGAAAGATGGCGGCATATCTGATGAAAGGGATTTACAAAGGGAATTCACAAGTTTTAAGATGACTAAGGTCTCAGGAAAAACTAATGAGCGGGCGGACGCATTGACAAGGTTTGTATCGAGAAGCCCGAGAAATCTATCACGAGGCAACGAATGTGCAAGTCCTACGACAACCCAACGTTCAAGGCTGGGTTGAGGTGAAGAACATTGAGTATGAAGAAAACTGGATGGATCCACTGATCAAATATCTCATGGATGATGAGGTGCCAAAAAATGCCTTCGAAGCAAAGAGATTGAGGGTTCAAGCAGCCTTGTTTACCATCATCGATGGCAGCTCTACAAGGGAGGCTTTACATTGCCATATCTAAGCTGCTTACTTCACGGAGGCATGTGGTCGATATAGCCCTGCGGCTAGGCCGAGATCCTTAGAAGCCAAAAAATTGGCTAAGGCCCTTAACCGCTAGACCCCTCTCTTAACGGTCGACATAGCCCACATGGCTAGACGGAAAGCTTTAGAAGTCAAAAATTTGGTTAAGGCCCTTAATCGCTAGACCCCTCTCACGATGGTTGACATAGACCATGCGGCTAGGCGGAGAGCCTTAGAAGCCAAAAAATTGGCTAAGGTCCTTAACCGCTAGACCCCTCTCATGATGGTCGACATAGCCCATACGGCTAGGCGGAGAGCCTTCGAAGCCAAAAAATTGGCTAAGACCCTTAACTGCCAGACCCCTCTCCCAACGATCGACATAGCCCACATGGTTAGACGGAGAACATTAGAGGTCAAAAATTGGCTAAGGCCCTTAACTGCCAGACGCCATGATTGATAGTCCACACAATGCAAACGGGAAGATAAAAAGCCTTTAACAACAAAAAAAAAAAAAAAATAATAATTTTTTTCGAGAAAAGGAAGATGCCTTTGCCCAAAAAATCGACAAGGACTAGGGGCTAGTGATAGTGGATGACATACACAATCGCCTACGATAATGAGCAAGGTAAGGCATTACATGTTGACGTAAGATCATCGACCCCTCATGAGAGCTCTACCTTTATGCGTGATCGTCGACCCCCCATGAGCGCTCAACCTCTACGCGAGACCATCGACCTCCCACAGGCACTCTACCTCTACACGTGGCCATTGACCCCCGAGGGCGATTTACCTCTACGTGAGGCCATCGACCCCCCTATGGGCGCTTTACCTCTATACGATGCCATCGACCCCCATGGGCACTCTACCACTACGCGTGGGCATCGACCCCTCTGGGGCACTTTACCTTTACGCTAGATCGTCGAATCACCAGGGGCCCCCTACTTCTACGCGAGATCGTCGACCCTCAAGGTGCTCTACCTCTACGAGAAACCGTTGACCCCCCAAAGGCACTCTACCTTATGAAAGACCGTCGACTGGCATGAAATTATCTATAGGGCCATCTCAACACTTAGCCATAAAATCTCTGATGAACTGAGAAGGTTACATGGCAGTTACCATGGACACAACCTCTGGGTGGGAAGTTAAGACCCCCCACTCAAAACATGGGGATAATGGAAAGGCCAAGGTGGGGACACGTAGCACCACAACCACCCAGCTCTCACTCGGTTTCCAAGGTCTATAAATACCCCCGAGGACGACACAGGTATGGATGACTCCATTTTTTCAGCCATCTGAATTTCATCCTTATTTCTCCTAGCACGTATACTGATTCTCACGCCGAAAGTAAAATGGGGGAGAAAGTCCAGTCCTCACTTTTCAAATTACACATGCCTATCGAAGTAGCAGGAATGCTAAAAGCCACTAGGTAGATCAGGAGGTATTATTCCACCAACATTTCACATTGTATATGTATGATAATCCATTGATTAATAATCTTCATGATTCCTTTTGATGACATTTCCTTATATTGATGTTAGTCGATCAAGAAGTATCTCTAGTTCAATCAAGAAGCACCAGCAAATTGATGTTAGTTAAGGTAGAGAAAGAGCTCTACTAAGCACGTCAATAGTTTAAGCAATGGAGGAAATGCGTGGAAGAGTAATGAGACGACCATCATAGGCCTCACAAATGGAATGATAATCTAACTTAATGTGCTTGGTGCATTTATAAGATACAGGATTAGCAGCACTTTGAATAGCACTAATGTTATCCACATGGAGCGAAGTGGGCTTAGGTTGAGTAAACCAAAGCTCGGCCAACAGTCCCTAAAGCCAAATAATCTCAAAATAGGCGGATGACATAGCCCGATACTCAAACTTAGTTGATTATTTATGTTAGGTTTTAATTTGTATTGGCTATTCTTTAGGCTGGAGAATTATTATAAAAGAATTTTAAAAGTCAACAAAAATTAATTGGTTAATTGTTTAGTTGGATAGGGAGTCTAGTAGGTCAATTATGGAACAAGGGAAATAGACATTGCACTTTGGCTAGCCTACCGCCCAAGTAGCACTCGAGTGAGACAGACTGTCGCTTCTCACTCGAGTGGTGGCATTATTCACGTAAAACCTAGTTTGCGAGTTTAATTTGATTTCTAATCCTAAATAACTCAAGACTCTCCAACTATAAATACCCAACCTCTATTTCATTGAAAGGGGGTCAATCATTATTTTCTACCTTTATTACATCATTTGAAGATCAAACAACAATTCTACATTTTGAGATCAATCAACCATAAGTTGAAAAAAATATAAAAATTATATAATCCAAAAACCTACTTTCTAAATATACTCAAAAATGTACTTCCTCAATAGAATTTTGAATTTGCTAAAAATTGAGGGAGTTTGGACTAGAAGTACAGAAAGAGTACAAGAATAGTGTGTTCTTGGTGATCTACAGGAGATAGACAATTGCAGAAGATCGAGAGCAGGTATGAGTGAGGCACGATTCAACGAGTCTTGGAGATTGTCAGGATTATATTGTAAATTCAACGTTTTCAGGGAGTGTAGTGAGTTTTCTAGGCTCTACATACTGTAAATTCTTATTGTTTATAGTGGAAGTCATTTACTGGGTCCCGGAGTTTTTAATCTTATGAAGGATTTTTTCCATCAATAAATCTTATGTTATTTATTGCATTATTTACTATTGTGGCAATTCAACATAAGATAAAATTGACTTAGTTGACTAAATATCTAAAACAATTAAAATGTGACTTATTACTTTTAAATTGTTATGTTTAACTCATATTTATTCACCTATACACCCATCTCTAGGTGATTATAGGATCGAACTAGTAAATTTCAATTGGTAAGTTAATAGTTCAATTGACTCGGATTAAGTCTTCCGCTAGACAAGTCTGGGTTAAGAAGAGTGATATTTATAATTAGAGAGATGTTGTGACTGATGATACTGGTTATGTTGCTCTTCAATGGGAGAGCAGTTTTATGTCTCAGTAAGTTGGTATTTTTGGTACATACTTATGCTTATTCATGATAACATGCATCTCATTTTGATTGCATTGACACATGCATTTTTTTTTCTGTTTTGTGTGTTGCATTTTTATTTATTTATTCATTTATTTTGTGTTTGGTGCATTCATATTTTATCAATTGAAAAATGGGGGGAAATTTTGTTTACACTACAGCATAATATATGAGTTACTTGAATATGTGTGTTGTGATCAAGTATGAGTTTAATTAATGTGTTGTAGCATATTTTACATTACTTGTTTAGGCTTCTATGGATTACATAGATAAGTTTCTTCATGTATCATCTACATGACACACTATGATATTGTGAGAGGACTTGACCGCGTGTGTAAGATTTGGGATGGTAGTCATATGTTTGTAAGGTGACTTTGAATATGAATTGACCCTATTTAAGGTCCGTGGATTCAAATTTTAGTAATTTGTTAATTACAAGAAGTTGTAATTGTAAGATATAAATTATATATGACTGAATTTTAAATCATCCATGGTTGTAAATAATATCGAGATAAGAATATCATTATTATGGATAGACCATCAAGTATAGAATTTTTTATTTGTGAAATAAATATCTCATCTCACAAGCTAAAGTATAGTAACATTTAAATGAACAAGTGATTGTTTTGTTACAGAAAACACTAGACTGGAGATATTTCACATGGATAACTATTTGAGTTTCAATGGTTAATTTCTAATGTTCGGTAGTGGAATTGGTCCTTCAACTTGAGGTCATCATAGTGCCTTGTATGAGGGTAGTCATTCTTTAGTGATGTTGGATGTTGCTCTACAAAGAGTCACTAATATGACATCGTTCGAGTATATCAAGAATTATATGAAGGTTGTGAATAATCAATAGAGGATTAGTCACTCTTAGATAGTAAGATATTATGATCTAAAATTTCATTTAGTTAATTTAATAATGAAATCATTGACCAGAGTGTATTCATAAGTCAAAAAGGAGTTTTTGACTTAGATTGACTTAATAGTGAAATGAAAGATATGATAAATAACTTAGATTGACACATATCCATATCTCGTAATTGATCAGATAATACTGACGAAAGGATTATAGTTTCACGATAAATGAACAACTTTGATTTTGTCATACCACGTGACATTTTCATCACATGTATTGTCTTGACACATTGCTGAATATTAATCTAGGACGGTGGATGTGAATAGTCATAAATTAAATGAGGTATTTTAATTTGTTGATTTTGATTAGATCAAAATAATAATTTATGTATTAGATATTGTAATTGGGAACCTAATAGGTCATACACAAAAGGAGAACTAGAATAATGAGATTTTTCAATTAATTAATTGACAAGTGTTAGCTTGTTAATAAGTTAGAATCAGTTAATTGGATTAATTAATTTACGGATCAAATTCAACTAATTAGATTAATTAAATATTGAACCGGATTAAGTTTTTGAGATAAGCAAAATCCACTTGGACTTGTATTAATAGGTTGCTAGGATTTGAAAAACTTGTAGAAAACACGAGTCATATTCTTGCTAGCATAAGAAAAGAAAATCCCGGTTCTCTCAATCTCGTTCCTTGTGTTGGAATTTTATTGAAGGCTGAATGATTGGATAACTATGGATTGTAGATCAGAAGTGTTCTTCAAGGAATTATCAAACATATAATTTTTTATTACAGTTTCTTTCTAAGTAAAAAGAAGATCCTTTATGGGATTTAAAACTTTGTTTAAATTCCATTGTACATATTAAGTAAATTCCCAACATCACGTACATTTGGATTCACATGTACAATAAGTTCCCATGTGTAATCAAGACTATAATGCATGCATAGTGGTTTTTTCTTTTTTCTTTTTTCCTTTTCCTTTTATTTTTATTTTTATTTTTTTGTCTGCCTATATAAAACGCTAATTCATAACTAAAATGCAAGCATAATCTAAAAGATCAAATATAGGTATTCATTAATCCCCTTCTCTTGTGGCTAATCCCAACCACACGACCATATTCAATCTAGACATCCATCTAAATAGCATGATTCGTGCAATCTGATGACGTTGTCCACCATATTGTTACAATATTCCTCTGCGGATCAAGCTCAACTTTGACTATATCGTATCAGTAAGATTATTGTAGTTATATTCGTTTGGGGCGAGAACTTTGAACATCACTGTACCACAATTCATGATGAAATTTATCTTCTCCATTATCATTTCACATACATTATCTAATTTGCAATAGATGTACGTAAATCGCGTTATAACTGTTATTTGTACAATATACAACATATATTAAAGCTATGTAATCAAGGTATCATGAAAAGTTCCACATTGTTGAATACATTGCAGAAACTAATCTTGTTTTCATAATAGAAGATGTAGTGAAACATGCTACCAAATACATGTTGTTGAATTAATGCCATTGTAACATATTAATTTAATTTGAGAATTGGAAATGGTATAGGATTAATGTTCTCCATTTACCATGTCACGGCACAAATGATTTTAACTCTGGATATGGTATGTGGAGTTCTAGTTGAATTCATGATTAGTTATGTTGACTTTATGCTATCTATTCTTCAAAATTCAATACGTACATATACACACACATACATATTATTAAATATTTATATTATCAGCTAATCATACAAGAACGGCAACAAAAAACAGAATGTAAAAATACTTTGAAATAGAGAAAATCATAAGTATATTTGTTATTAAAAATGCAGTTGAAAGAATTGGATGAGGGTTGTATTTTGAATTTTCCATGGGTTTTCAAATGAGTGAATGCTGAGGAATTGTAATTAATGGTGAGCTTATTATTGGCTATTATTGAGTTACAGTTACCAAAGTATAACAGTAATTTTTGGAGTGAGTAATTTCGATTTACTTAATGTTTAGTATTTATAATAAATAAATTAATGTGCGGTATTTATTGAATTATTTTTATTTACTGGTTATATGTGAATTTTTCCGTTTTGATTAATTCCAATGTTGTCAAAACCGGCTTATCCTGCTGGTTCGACCCGTAAAACCGAAATCGGACCCAAAATTGGGCCAATCATGCCACTTAACCAATTATAGCAAAACCGCTTAAAACCCACTAAACCCGACCGGTTTAATCGTAAACCAGTGAATCGGTTGCAGTTTTATCATTTTTTTCATTTTTTTTTTTTTAGTTTAAAAACTTCTAATTTCATGAATGAGCCTCATTAATTACAATTTAATACAACAGCCTATAGAGAAATATTAGATGACATGCTCATTTTATATATTTATTTTTCCCAACTGATTTTATAAACTTTCAATGTGAGATAGTGTCTTTTATTAATGTATTTCTCTCCAACTGTTTTATAAACTTGCAATGTGGGATAGTGGCATAACAAAACAATGTTAAAATGCCTATCAAAACCTTTTTCCAAGAGTATGTCTAATTGACTAATTTGATTTTGAATCCCAACTAACTAAATTGTAATTTCCACCTTCATCTTTTCATTTATTTAATTTTCAACGTTAACTTAAATTGCACTTGATTATTAATATATTAATGTTAGATATCATTTTCAATAAGTTTAAACTATTTTAATTTAACAAAAAACCTATTTTACCATAGTGATTTTTAATTTTTGAGGTATCGAGACTAATTGTATGGTAATAAATTTAATTAATGATTATTGTCTAAAAATGCTTCAAAGATATATCATTTACAAGACATTTTACATTCAATTTATTTAAATTCACTAATGTTAGTCACAAATTTCAATTCTCTTGCCGTAAATTCAATTTCCATAAATATATGGTTAAAAGTGCAATTAATCAAAATACGTATTTAAATACATGTCGGCATGAGTATTATACATTTGAAAGAGTATTTATTTGATGTATTTCACATGTATTTTCAATTTAATGTTGAAAAGTCAATAATAGTGAGTTGTCTCAAATAAGAAGCAGCTGTCGGTAAAATAATCATAACTTGAGTTACAGACATTGAACCAAGGTGATTCAAGTTGGGTTGGAAAGATAAGGCATGCATCTACAACTTTCATGTTTTCAAGAAGTCAAATTCGTATCACAAGACAGCCAAAATTACAGTTCAAATTCCAGCTTGTTACCTGCCGGATACAGCTTTTCTACATAAAGCAGTACTCATTTCTTTGACCATATCTGGAGTTTTAGAGATTCAATGGACGTGAAATATGAACCAATGGAAGGATAACTCAATTGGAAACAATTTATCTGTTGATCAAAAGTCCAAATTCGAGGCAAAAAGTATCTAAAAATTAGCATCAACTTGCATAATCCAGCTGTCTTCAAACTGGACAGAAATAAGTTGTATTGTCCACTTGCATTTTGGATATTTCTTTGCCTATAAAAGGGGACATTGGCCAAGATTTTGAGAGAGTCAATTCCTCTCCATCATATTTTAGTTTTCTTTATTTTCTTTGTAACATTTCATTATGTATTTCTAAACCATTAGCTAGAGCTCGAGGTGAAACTTTGGTGAATGTGTAGTAATGTCTTTGATCTTTCACTTTGTTCTTCAATTTTCATCTTCTTACTTGGTTGAAGAATATGTTCTACAAATGGTTTTGATTTGTTAAAGATTTTGATTTATTGTTGATAAATTTTGGCACAATAAATGCTTAGATAATCTCTACATACCAACAACTTATTTTGACATATTCTCTCAAACAATTATCAAGATCTATCTTTTAGTATATTTGCGATCAATGTTTTATCTTCCATATTTCATATGAGTTGAATAAAATATCAAGAGCAATTTCTACCTATTTAGTCGAAGTGAATCCCCAACGCTCTAGTGTTCTTCTTCATTGTATTTCCACCAACCATTTACCACTCATAGAATAGTTTATTTCCTTCCAATTTCCTATGGTTCGACCTCGAACTTCCGAATTTACTACTTGCAACAACCTGCACTTGGTTTTGCAACCTTAAAGATGTAACAAGTTTTTGGCGCCGTTGCCGGGGATTTGCGTCAAAGATTATTTTCTGCTACTTTTTGTGAGGTTTTCTTCTCTTTCATAATTTTCATAAATCAGGTACACTCGTTCCTTTTTCCATCTTACTACTTTAGTTATTTAACTTTAAAGGAAGGCTGAGCCTCCTTGTTTTTTATTTTCTGTTTATTTTCTTTCTTTAAAGGGAAGGCCGAGCCTCCCGATCTGCCGTTTCTTTATTATATGGTTGGTTGTGCCCCTAATTTTTGTTCTTTATATTTATTTTATGTTATTTTATGTCATATTGGTATCGTGAATTTAATTCTCATCGTTTAGTTAAAGATAATTGTAAAACTTTCTTCAGTAATTTATTTGACTCACCTCAACACTCATATCTTTCACCATGGCTGATAATAAAAGCGCACATGATGAAAATGAAAACCAACAAGCACAAACCATGCGTGATTACTTGCAACCTCCTCAAAATTCTGCTCCTTCATGTTTCATTTTCCCTCTTAATGCTAATAATTTTCGATTCAAGTTGGGTGTGATTCTATTACTTCCTAATTTTCATGGCTTAGAATCCGAAAGTCCATTCCATTACTTCCTAATTTTCATGGCTTAGAATCCGAAAGTCCATATTTACATCTTAAAGAACTTGAGGAAGTATGTGCCACATTTAACGATCAAACTTGTCCCAATAAAATTGTTTAAGTTGAAATTGTTCCCTTTTTCTCTAAAAGATAAAGCAAAAACTTGGCTTTACTCTTTAAAACCTAGGTCAATTGGCATATGGCAAGAAATGCAAAGTGAGTTTTTGAAGAAATTCTTTCTAGCACAAAAAACTAATGCTTTGAAAAAACAAATCCAAAATTTTTCTCAAAAAACCAATAAAGCGTACTTTCAATAGTTAGAAAGATTTAAAGATTTGTTAAATACATGCCCACATCATGGTTTTGAAAAATGGCATACTATAAGTTTCTTTTATGAGGGCCTAACTCCTGAAACAAAACAATTTGTAGAAACAATATGCAATGGTGAATTTTTAGATAAAGATCCAGATGAAGCATTAGAATTTCTAGATCATCTAGCTGAAAATTGTCAATCTTGGCAAACAGTAAGACCAATCGAAAACTCAATCAGATCTAGTCTTACTAGTTCTAGTAGAGGAAAATATCAATTGAATCAAGATGATGATCTAAATGCTAGGATTGCTAGTTTGTCTAGAAAGGTTGAAGCTATGGAATTAAGGAAAGTAAAGGAAGTTAAACCCGTGCAAAATGATGAAATTTGTAGCATTTGTAAAACTTTTGGTCATCCAACACATGATTGTCCTAACATCCCAGTTTTCAAAGAAATTTTACATGATCAAGCCAATGCTATGAACACTTTCAAAAAACCTTTTCCTTCTCCATACTCAGAAACATATAATTAACAATAGAGAAATCATCCCAACTTTAGTTGGAGAGATGATAACCGTGTTCATATATCACAACCTCAAGAGCTTTCAAAATTTCCTTCTTTTCCACCACCACAATTAAAGACTCTTGAGAAAACATGGCAATCTTTTATGCAAGAACAAGCAAACATTAATAATCAAATTTCGCAAGCCATCAATGAAATCAAGAACACACTTTCTTCATTGACCTCTTCTTTGCGTTCTCAAGAGAAAGGCAAATTTCCTGCTCAACCCCAACGCTCTAGTGTTCTTCTCTATCATATTTCCCCCAACCATTTACCACTCATAGATTCGTTTATTTCCTTCCAATTCCCTGTGATTCGACCTCGGACTTCCGAGTTTACTACTTGCGACAACCTGCACTTGGGTTTGCAACCTTAAAGTTGTAGCAATTACCGAATATAGATTTACTTTGAATTATTAATATGAAAATTAAAAAAATATATTTATATTATTTTCACAGTATTTTATTATTTTTATATTCATTTTTGTATTTATTTATTGCATAAGGTTTGACTTCGATTGACCCTAGACCTTTCACCTTTTTCCGGGTCGATGACTGGATCAATTTTCGAAACATCGATTAATCCTTATTAGTTGCATAAGTTGTTGAGTTATCGATAAAATAAAGGTTATTCAATTATAGTATTTAATGTTAAATTAAATTTCAATTCCTATGAGTTCTATATCTTAACTTCGTTATATTACAAAATTGACACCATATGCTTGCGGTATAATTGCAGTATAGTAAACGTGTAACAATATGTCAATAAAAGCAATCATGGAGATTATCTTTCCCTAATTAGTGTACACGATGTAAATTATACTTACCGTAGTTAGAATCAATTCATAGTTGTAATTGCTAGAATCAAGCAGTGATTTGAATACTATTTTTCATATAATGAAATAGCTCCTCACAAGGAAAGTATTCAGTTAATTCTTGTTATGGTATAAGAGCCTATCTCTGAAGTTCATATTGAGTCTTCGATATTTCAATTTGCCTCTGATTTTTAGCATTTTCAGCCTTCGGTGCGATTGTAAACAGATTCGATATCGATTTTGGCTCACTTTCCTGGTCTACAGAGTCTGATATTATCTTCATCGTTGGACAGTTCATCTGTGATTGTGGCTGGTGATTGTAGCTCCAATGTTCTAAGACTCGTCATCTCTGTGATCCAATGTCTCTGTTTTACAAAGCAAGAGGTATTTTTTGGGCTGTTTGGTTTGTAAATTTCACTAATCATTATAAGAAAAGCTTAAGGTTATGATTTCGTCTAACCATCAACTATGTTTCTCAATTAAATAGTTATCTCTAATTATTTTTTTTTCATTTTTATAAGGAAAAACATAATGTAATTCTACTCCCTATCTTGAGTATCGAGTAAATATTATTTTAAGAATTCAATTCCAATATTTTTATTTCGAAATTAAACATCTAAGAGTTATCAAGTTTTATGGTTTTTATATGGAATAGCTTCAAAAGAATTATACTTTCTTTCAAAACCTGTAGTTTCTAAGGTTGTATTATTCTAAGATCACGTCTAAGGTTCCCTCACTGGATTGCTGAAACTTAAGCAAGTAAATCAATCAATTAATGGCTGTTAATTGAAAACATTAAATACGAATAACACAATAAACTTTAATGAAAATATCAAAGAAATAATTAATAAAGATCAAAACATATCTCAAGTGTTGATTACATCAAACCCTAGATGAGAAGATTAGTTCATGATAGATAGAAGAGACATAATCAAATTCATAATTAAAAAATAGACGAAAAGAGAAAAACTATTTTTGGTCGTGATTCAATCTTCTTCACAATATTGCTCTTGCTTTCTTGCTCGATCTCTCGCTTCTTGCCTCATTAATTCTCCTTTTGAAAAAGTCTTCTCTAGGATTGTATTTATATCATCTTTTCCAACAAGTTAGCATAATTTTGGTGACTCTTTCTTTGTGCTCCATACTCGAACCCAAAGGCTCCTTATTCATCTATATAACATATCAAAAGACTCTTTGACTTTTACAACTCTTTTATAATAATCATTTTGTCTAAAGAATACTTAATACAAATTAAAACCTAACACACTTGAAAGAAAAGCTGATACATGTCAACTAAATTTTTCTAAAAAGCTCACCACCAAGTCAAGTTTTAATAACTGCTTAAATTCTACATCTGCTTGAGCTTGGAAATAACCGCCACCATCAGTGATGACCCTGATTATAGGTGGGGGAGGCGACCGCCTAAGGCTCCATTTTTATGAGGGCCTCAAAATAATTATTTTATATAGTTCATAAAAATTACAAATAAAATGAAGTCCAAATGTAATCAATCAAGCCAATTCAGTTGTCCAATTAGCAAACATACTAATATTTAATTAAAAATAATCGTTATCTTAGTTCAATCTTTATTTTTAGAAGCATTTAAAGATCAATCATCCAGATATTTTAATTAGTCCAATTAAAGTAGAAGAGTTTTTCCCCCCTTTTGTGGGGGTGGTTATTTGATATAATACTTATCGATTATAAATAGAGTAAGCAAAATGTTGTAAAGTGGGGACATGTCTATTGATGATGGTATTAGTCGCTTGAAAGCACTTGTTTTGGTTTTGAAATATATCGAGAAACTGGAATTGAATTTGATAAGATTACTACTAAAGAAATTGTTGTTCAAATAGAAGTTGAATATACATTTCATGACAAATGTATTATTCATTAAAAAAAAAGCACTTTCATACAAAATTTTGATGATCAGATACAAACTCAGCTGAAGAATATTTTAGAGTTTTTTTTTTGCCCCCTTATGTATGTTGATCGGACTCATTCTTCACTTGAATTAAAGTTTAAGAATTTTCAAAAAGTATGAAAATATTTTTTAATTTTTGTTTGATTCTAAAACGATTGAAGACGACATATGATAATTATTTGAAGTGTTGGTTTGATGAGTTTGAAGAATTTTTGAAGCATGACAGAAATTCTAATATTATGAGGAAGAGTTATGTTTTGAGATGCAAACTTGAGAAATTATTTGTCAAAAGAGAACAAAAAGATGATTGAAGTACTAGACTATATTAAAATGATAGACTGTTATTTTTTAAATGTGTGGATTGATTGTAGAATATTATAGACATACCAGTTGCAACTGCATCTATTGAGAATAGTTTCTCAAAGTAAAGTTGATAAAATCATTCGTTTGATTAACAATGTTACAAGAAAGGTTGAATACAGTGGTCATGTTGTCTATTGAAAAAGAATTTCTAGCATATTGATTGTACTAGTATAATTGTTGAATTTTCCTATCAAAAAATCTAGAACAATAAATTTAATTTAGACATTTGAAAGTTTTAGATAATTATTTTTATTTAGTAAAAATTATTATTTTTCGTTATTATATAGATAGATATTTTTAGGCCCTCATATTTAAAATTGACATAAGACCCATAAAATCTTAGTATCGACTATGGCCACCATGTACCCAACACGTTCCAACTTTTGGCCACCCAATTTTCGAGACTATAGTTAGCTGGGGAGCAAGCTGAAATCCGTCCATGCTTTGTTCACTATATTTGGCTTGCACACAATGCCCCGTAACCTCTGCCTGCGATTGATGCCTAGCACGATTGCACCACAATCCAACACTTTTGCCCACGATTAAAAGTTTTGTGAATATATAGTGTTTAAATGAAAGAGCCCCAGTTTGTTAGTAATTTTTCACCCAAAAAAATCAATTTTTGAACGTTATTTCATTATTTTTGCCGTCATTTTTTATTTTTTCACTCACAGTGAGATTCACTTTTTTCTCTAACGATCAAAAAATAAATTGTCATAATCACTACCGAACGGGAAATTTAATCAGGATAATATTGCAATGTAATGTGAATGAATATATTACTTTTTTGAAAAAGTATAAATTTTAATCGGAATAGACTCAGAGGGAGATAGGTATATAAAAATTATGGATAAAAATAGCTGCTCCCAAAAATATTCTCTTGTTAACACCAGGTTCGAGGATCAAAATCTAACTGTCAACTAACATTTAAAAAAAAAAAAAAAATTACAGATACTCGCCAGTCCAATTGAAACGGTTAGGTGAAGAAGTAAAGAAAATCACAGAAAGAGCAATACCATTAGTCCACAGCTTCCACTCCGATTTCTTCTAAATTCTTTTGCAACTTTAGATATGCACAAATCAATTTCCATGTCAATACAGAATTGGGTTTTTCTGCTAACTGCTTTTTCTCTAGATCTATGAAATAGGTTTATTTCTTGTTTTAGTTACATTCTGCAGATTGGATTAGTATCGAGCGCTGGTATTTTGGTGATTGTCATATGCTCCTTAGACAAAGTTCGTAGCACCATTTCTGTTTTTGTCTCCAAGAGAAGCCTGAATTGAGAAAACAAATGGAATGGAACACGTCGAATTATGTGATTATTGAATCCTACATCAGGAAAGTACAACAAAAAAATATGAACCTGTTAATACTTTAGTGAGTGAGTGAGTGTGTGTGTGTGTGTGTGTGTGTGTGTGAATTTACGCGTGTTAAGGCGAAAACTGCAGTAGATGAAAAGGGAATATTGATTTTCTTAGTTATTCTCCCCGTGGTTGAATAATGGCTCATGGATCTATATAAAATGTGAAGCTCTGACAAATTATAGGTATCATCTGTTTGATCTAATATTTTACTTCTTGGAATTGGAATTCCACAGTAAATTGACTTATAAATTTTCATTCTTTTGTATGGGAACGTAAATATGAGATATTGGTGTTGGAAAAAATGAGTAAATGGCTCATTTTTGCCACAATTTTCGATGGGATCCGTTGGTCCAATTTGGAAGATCAACTTTGATCCGTGTTCTTCTTCGTGAGAGCATCAAAATCTTATATTTACTTGCTTAAAATGAAGCTCGGGTGAATGAGAAATTGGAGCTCAGAGTTGACCATTGGAAGATGATTTATTTGACAAAATAGGATTTGTCCCACATAGAAAAATGAAGAAAGTATGAACTACTTTATAAATGGCTACACTTTAAAAGGGTGTAATGATGTAAAGTATAGAGGTTCTCTCCACGTGCACGCGCAGGGGGTACAAATCATGGACCCAAATAATCTTTGGATCTTGAACTTGTGTGCAGACGCCACCTGCGTATACAAATGTCGGACCGAACGGAGCAAAAATTGGCCCTTTTGGAATGTCCACGTTTTGCAATTTTTTTTCTTTCTTCAGCTGACTTTTAAGTGTCTGAAACCACTAAAACTCGAGCAGAAACTGAAGTAACTCCAATACTTATTGTCATAGAGTTAATGGCAAATTTATCTTTTATTAAATCTCATTTTCCAGAAATTCTGAAAAAAACCGGAAAACACATACACGAAAATCTCTCTGTCTGCATACACAGTATTGTCCTGTCTGCATATATAGTTTATGTCCAATGTCGTGGTAATGATATTGTTCGAATACTAACTCAATTAGCCGGAATAGTTTTTGCAGTGCTTAGATTCTACTGGTTTACCGTTGTATCTTGGGAAACAGACACTCGGATTAAATCTTAAGCACTAACGGTGAGGGGCGAATCTGTTTTAAGGAAACTGTGCTCAAAGAGGCTTTGGGTTGAAAGTTCATCCGTTCTTTAATATTTCGTGTGTTTCATATAATTTGCAGTTTATTATGTTGTCATTCTATTTATGTTTATTAAAAATTAATTTGTGTTATTTGGCCAATTAGATTAATTTGATTAAATTAATTTGTTTATTCAATTGCAATTTAAATCTGCTATATTTTATCTTATTCACTACATATACGATATATGCAAAATCGATATGCTGTGCAAATATAGTATGTTGTTGCATATATGGTAAACTATTGAATATACAATATACTGTGCAAATAAGGTATGCTGTTGCAAATATGGTATGATATATATATGATAAGTTGTAAATACAGTAATATGCATATACGGTAATTTGTATATATGGTGTGTGTAAATACGATATGTTGTATATACGGTATGCATAAATCCAATATGTAAGTTGCATATACGATATGAATGAATCCGATTTCATCCACTACCCTAAACTCACAACAAGCTTAAAATAGATTCTAAGGAAAAAATTGGTTTCTTATACTGTTAATTTTTTTAGAAACTAATTTTTTTGTTTGACTTTCAAAAATGGCAACCGAATCGACCAATGTGGATGTGATCCAAACTGTATCTACTGAAAATCAGGTTGTAGGCTCTGCTGTGGTTCAAGGGCGAAGCTCTATTGTGGCTAAATTGCTAAGTCATGTTGCGAGTTAAACTGTGGCTCCAACAACTGGCCATACCATTAATGTTCCAGTTAATCATGAAGGAAAATCGGAGAAGTTCAATGATTTGAATTTCAAAAGGTGGCAACAAAAAATACTATTTTACCGGACCACTTTGAATCTTGCAAAATTCTTGACTCAGACTGCTCCAAAACTCAATGAGGGTGAGAGAAATGTTCAAGCAATCAGTACACTTGATGCTTGGAACTATTCGGATTTTCTGTGATGCAACTACATTATGAGCAGCTTAGCAGCATGTTATACAATGTGTATAGTACTATGAAAACTGCTAAGAGTTGTGGGAGTCGTTGGACTGAAAATATAAGACTGAAGATACTAGGCTAAATAGTTTATTGTCGACAGTTTCATAGACTGTAAAATGGTGGACTCCAAAATAGTTATCAGTCAAGTGCAGGAACTCCAAGTGATTCTTCACGAAATTCATGCCGAAGTGATGATTTTGATTGAAACTTTTCAAGTGGCTACAATTATTGAAAAATTGCCCCCGCATGTGAAGATTCCAAAAATTATTTGAAACACAAACGAAAGGAAATGAATGTCGAAGAACTAATTGCTAGACTTCGAATTGAAGAAGACAGCAAGAGTCCTTAAAGAAGTGGTTCAATCCTTATATGGCTAAAGTCAATATTGTGGAGCTTAGTCAAAGTAATAAGACCTACAAAAATAGGTTTGGGCTATCCGGTGGCAAAACAACCAAGCAAGGATCAAAAGGTGAAATTTCTAAGGAAATGCTTCAATTATGACAAAGTAGGCCATAAGTCTTTGAAGTGCAGATTGTCAAAGAAGAAGAAAGAAGCAAACGTGGTTGATTACGTGGCATAAGATGCCTCAGAGCTGAATCTCTCAGCTGTCATTTCTGTAGTGAACTTGGTGGGTTCAAATCCTAAAGAGTGGTGGATAGATACCGGTGCTACCAAGCATGTGTGCTCTGATAAGGAGCTGTTTGTTGTGGTCAAAGCAATTAAGAATTGAAAAAATTATTTATGGGAAATTCAGCAACTTCTAGAATCAAGGAGATGACTCTTAACAATGTGTTATATGTATCGGAAATTTGTAAAAACATAGTGTCCGAGTCGCTTTTGAATAAGTATGGTTTCTGCATTGTATTTGAATCAGACAAAATTATTTTGTCGAAAAGTGGAATGTTTGTTGGAAGATGTTATGTTTTTTATGATATATTTAAACTCAATGTAATGGTTGTTAAACCAAAAATGAATAAAGAAAATTCTTCTGCTTACTTGCTTGAGTCTTCCAATTTGTGGCATAGGAGACTAGGACATGTTAATCCCGATAATTTACGAAAACTAGTTAACTTGAATTGCATATCTGAGTTTTATACTGATTCCAAATATAAGTCTGAAACTTGTGTTGAGACAAAATTAACATGGTCATCGTTTAAATCAATTAAACGGAGCACAGAACCACTTGATTTAATTCACAGTGACATATGTGACTTAAAATTTGTACAAACAAGAGATGAAACGAGTATTTGTGTGTGGGCGTGACCAACATACACGAATGTCGGGCCGAAGGGAGCAAAAATTGGCTCTTTTGGAGTGTCCACTTTTTGCAATTTTTTTTTTTTTTTTTTTTGCTTTCTCCAACTGACCTTTGAGTTTCTGAAACTGCCAAAACTCCTAGAAACTAAAGCAACTCCAGCGTTTATTGCCATGGAGTTAATGGCATATTTAAGTTATATTTAATTTTGAGTTTTCCAGCAAGTTTGGGTCACACAAAAATCTCTCTGTCTGCGTACATAACTTTCTATCAGCGTCGTCTTGGTGGTGATATTATTCGGATATAAATCACTTCGTCGGAATAGTATTTGTGGTGCTCAGATCTTACTGGTTCTACTGTTGTATCCTTAGAAATAGACGCTTGGATTAAATCTCAAGCACTTACGGTATACGCAGCTCATCGTATTTGCAATCTACCATATTTGCAATCTACCGTATTTGCAGATAGCTTACCATATTTGCATCTTTTTGCTTTACCCATTTAGATACTGTATTTTTTCTTTTAACATAAGAAAAAATTAAAATTTTAAAATATATGAAGCACAAAACTATAAACGCACATGAATTTGTTGACAATAAACTTTTTAGCCCCGACATCCTCAACTATATATTTTCGGCCCAACGACTCTGACAACTCCTTAGCAGTTTTCATAGTACTATACACATTGTATAGCGTGTTTGCTAAGTTGTTCATAATATAGTTTCGGAACAGAAAATTCAAATGATTCCAAGCATTAAATGCACTAATTGTTTAAATATCTCTATCACCCTCATTGAGTTTTAAAGCAGCCTCAGTCAAGAATCTCGCAAGATTCAAAGTGGTCAGGTGAAATAGCATTTTTTGAAATTCAAGCCATTGAACTTTTCTAATTTTTCTCCATAATTAACCACAACATTAACGGTATGACTAGTTGTTGGAGCCACAGTTTTTTCTCACAACATGACTTGACAATTTAGCCACAGCCTGAGCCACAACGAAACTTGGCCCTTGAGCCACAACAGAGTTCATAGCCTGATTTCCAGTAGGCACAATTTGAGTCACATTGGTCAATTCAGTTGCTACTTCTGAAAGTCAAACAACAATAAAAAATTAGTTTCTAAAATTAACAGTATAAGAAACCATTTTTTTTCTTTTAGAATCTATTTTAAGTTATAAAATCCAAACACATGGTGTCAATATATAGTAGTTGGAAAGGTATGTCAAAAGACACACCTACACCGAGAAGCACCCCTTGGAATTCATACTCATATGACAAGACACAACTTTTCATTTATATGCAATATACCGTATATGCAGCTTACCGTATTTGCAGATAGCTTACCGTATATGCATCTTATCGTATTTGCAGCATACTGTATTTGTAGACAGCTTACCGTATTTGCAGCCTACTGTATTTACAGTCTACCGTATTTGCAGCTTACCGTATATAATGTGTACCATATATGCATTTGACTGTATTTGCACATATTTTCTTTACCCATTTAGATACCCTATTTTCATATACCTATTTTGCACTTACAAATACCGAAATTTAAAAAATTCATATTTATATTTATATTTTTTCTTTTTACATGAACTAAAATTTTAAAATATATGAGCACAAAAATATAAACGCATGTGAATCTGCAAGTCGAACAAGTAAGATGAAAATTCAGGAAATAAAGAAGTGAATTTTCATCCCGAGGCCTGTGCGACCACAGTTTCCTTAAAACAGATTCGTCCCCTCACCGTAAGTGCTTGAAATTTAATCCGAGCCTTTGTTTCTCAGGATACAACGGTAAAACCTATAGTATTTGAGCACCATAGATACTATTCCGACAAATTGATTTGTATTCGAACAATATCACCACCAAGACGACGTTGACAGAAAATTATGTCTGCAAACAGAAAAAATTATGCATTATGCAGATAGAGAGATTTTCATGTGACCCAGAATTGCTAGAAAATTCAGATTTAATATAACTTATATCTTCCCATTAGCTCCATGGCAATAAACACTGGAGTTGCTTTAGTTTCTAGGAACTTTGGCAATTTTAGAAACTCAAAGGTTAATTGGAGAAATCAAAAAATTGCAAAATACGGACACTCTAAATGGGCCAATTTTTACTCCGTTCGTTCCAACATTCGTATACGCAGGTCGCACCCACACATAAGTTCAAGGTCCAAAGGCTATCTCGGTCCATGATTTACACCCCCTACGCGTGCATATGGAGAGAGCCTCTATACTACACATGATTATACCCTTCCAATATGTAGCCATATAGAAAGTGGTTAATGCTTTCTTCTTTTTCCTATGTGAGACAAATGCTATTTTCCCACATAAACCATCTTCCCTGGTCAACTTTGAGCTCCAATTTCTCATTCACCCAAACTTCATTTTTGGCAAGTAAATATATGATTTTGATACCATCACGGAGGAGAATACGGATCAACTTTGATCTTCCAAATTGGAACAATGGGTCCCATCAAAAATTGTACCAAAAGTAAGTCATTTACTCATTTTTTTTCAACAATCCCCCACATGAATGAAAATTTGGAGAAATGCCAAATCGTGAGACATAAGAATTGGTGATAAAGTTCAACGGTTGAAGCCTGCATAGGATAAATAGGTATTACCCTTTGAACCTTCCCTTATGAAAACATATTTACATTACCAACTAACCAGTAGACGTGTTGTCCTTGAACTGTTCTACCATTTATGTAAATAATGATATACTCCACACAGGATTCTTCCTAACACAATTCAGTTCTCATTATTATGTTCGTTTTGGGGATGAACATATGCCTGGTTCTGTAAGAGTTCTTAAGAATTGAGCCCTACACAATTCTCTTAGAAGCGACGCATTACTTGGTTCGATTTTCGACGCATAAGAATTATTAAAAGCCCATTTGCTTATCCTTCATTCTTAAGGACATCACTGTTATAACATAGAAATGGACAGGATGTAATTATTAAGTCTTTATAATTAGTTTGTCCCTTTGAACCTAGATCTTAGGATCTCCAGTCAATTAGGTTAGGTTTCCTTTGTAATGACTTATCCATTCAAGGGCTTAAGTCTCATTCTTTTCGATAATTTTTCAACTAACTCTCCATTTAACCCTTTGGTTAGCGGATCTATAATGTTATCTTTTGACCTTATTTATTCAACAGTGATAACTCCAGTTGAGAGTAATTGTCTTATGGTATTGTGTCTACGACGTATATGTCTGGACTTACCATTGTACATGTTACTCTGTGCCCTTCTTATTGTTGATTGACTGTCACAATTTATGTAAATTGCAGGTACAAGTTTTGACCATCTTGGAATATCCTCTAAGAAATTGCGCAACCATTCGGACTCTTTTCCACATTTATCTAGAGCTATAATCTCAGATTCCATTATAGATCTAGCTATAACTATTTGCTTAGAGGATTTCCACAATATGGCGGCTCCTTCCAATGTGAACACAAGTCCACTGGTAGACTTTGAGTTTTTTATATCAGATATCTAATTAGCATCACTGTATCCTTCAATGACCGCTCGATATCTGGTATAATGTAGTCCATAGTCACGAGTATGTCTTAAGTACCTTAGTACTCTTACTATACCTTTCCAATGATCAGCTACTGGATTACTCGTGTATCTACTCAGTTTACTGATTGTGTAGGCTATGTCTTGTCTTGTACAACTCATCAAGTACATTATACTTCTAATAACTCTCGAGTATTCTACTTGAAAGACACTTTCACCTTTGTTTTTAGATAGATTTTGACTTGTATATATCGGTGTTCTAGTCAAGCCAGTATCATCCTTATTGAACTTTTCTAAAATTTTGTCCACATAATATGACTGACTTAGAACAAGCCCATCTGATAATCTTGAGATTTTGACTCTAAGTATAAATCAGTGAAATCCATATCTTTAATGTCAAATCTCGAATTTAGTATATTTTTAGTGAATTCAATCATCTTATTGTCACTACTGACAATAAGCATGTCGTCAATGTAAAGACATAAAATGACATAACCATCTTTAGTATCTTTGATGTAAACACATTTGTCACACTCATTGATTTTAAATCCACTCTCTATCATGACATTATCAAATTTTTTTATGTCATTGTTTGGATGCTTGTTTCAAGCCATATAGTGATTTTACCAATTTACAAACTTTCTTTTCTGGCCCTGTGACGAAAATCTCTCGAGTTTTTCCATAGAGATTTCTTCTTCTAAATCTACACTTAAAAAGGCAGTTTTAACATCTATTTGATGTACTTCAAGATTTCGCAAAGCTACAATCGCGAGAATCATCGTAACAGATGTTATTCTCATCACTGGAGAATACGTATCAAAGTAATCAAGGCTTTCCCTTTGTTTGTAACCTTTTATTACTAATCTGGCTTTACATTTTTCAATAGTTCCATCTGCTTTCTTTTTCCTTTTGAAAATCTATTTGTATCCTAGTGGTTTGCTTCGTGGAGGAAGATCCACTAGCTTCCTTCTGTGATTTTGCAGTATGAAATATATTTAACTTTTAATGGCATATCCTTCCATTGAGTTCCTTCCAAGAAATTCACAGCTTCTTGATAACTTTGAGGTTCACTTTTTAGCATATAAGTCAGAAAATTGGGACCATACGATTTTTCTGTCCTTTCTCGTTTGCTACTTCTAACCTCAGTCTCCTCTTCTAGTTTTTCGTTATGACTATTTTCAGTCATCGTCTCATATATTCATTTGGAGGAGCTTCCTTTCTCTTTGGACTTGTACAGAAATACATGTTCAAAAAATGAACCATTTCTTAATTCCAATATCGTGTTTTTGTATATGTATGGGATTTTAGAATCATGCACAAGAAATCGATAAGCACTGTTATTGTGTGCGTAGTCAATAAAGATACAATTTATTGTATTTGGTCCTATCCCTACCTTCTTTGGTGTTGGACCTGCTACTGTAGTAAAACACCCCAACACTCGTAAGTATTTATCGGAAGACTTTCTTCCTTTCCATAGCTCATAAGGGCTCTTTTCTATTTTCTTTCGAGGCACCTTATTTAAAAGGTAATTTGCTAATAATACAGCTTCCCTCCACATGTTTTGAGGTAACCCAGAACTTACTAACATTGCATTCATCATTTCCTTTGAAGTACGATTTTTATGTTCAGCGACACCGTTTTGTTACAGTGAAAAAGGTGCAGTGGTTTCATGTATGATTCTGTGTTGTGCACAAAATTCAGCAAATGGTGCTTCATACTCACCACCTCAATCGCTTTTTAATTCCTTAATTTTCTTATTAAGTTGAATTTCAACCTCATTTTTATAGAGAAGAAGTTTCTCTATAGCTTCATATTTACTTTTTAGCAAATACACATAATAGTATTTGGTGCTATCGTCGATAAAAGTAATGAAATACTTGTTACCACCTCTTGTTTGTACATGTTTTAAGTCACATACGTCACTGTAAATTAAATCAAGTGGTTATGTGTTACATTCAATTGATTTAAACGATGACCTTGTCAATTTTGTCTCAACATAAGTTTCACACTTATATTTGAAATCAATATGGAACTCGGGCATACAATTCAAGTTAACTAGTCTTCGTAAAGTATTGTAGTTAACATGTCCTAGTTTACCATGCCACAAATTGGAAGACTCGAGCAAGTAAGTAGAAGAATTTGCTTTATTTATTTTTGGTTTAACAACCATTACATTGAGTTTAAATATACCATCAGAAACAATACCTTTTCCGACAAACATTTCAACTTTTCGACAAAGTAGCTTTATCTAACTCAAACGCAATGCGAAAACCATGCTTATTCTAAAGCTATCTGGACACTAGATTCTTCCGAATTTTCGGCACATATAGCACATTGTTAAAAGTCAGCTCCTTTCCCAATGTCATATCCAGAACCACCTTTCCTTGACCCTTGATTTCAGAAGTTACAGAATTTCTCATAAACAACTTCTTCTCATTCTGAATTGCTTCGAAGGTAGTAAATAGCTCCTTATCAGAGTACACATATCTAGTAGCACTGGTGTCAATCCACCACTCTTTAAGGTTTGAACCCATCATATTCACTTTAGAAATGCGATATTCTTTGAATGTGGAAAATGTAAGTTTGAATAAAAGAATATGAAACTACAAATGGGTCTTCAAATAAAGAAGAACCAAGGCGTAGTAAGAGAGTTAGAACATCCACTTTGTTTGGTCCGGGTTTTCTAACATATATGGTAGAAAATGACCCCCAAGACTTCTAAAGAAGCAATGTCTAATCCGAAAGGAAGCTATCAATGAGAGATAGATTCCATAATGCAAATTCATACATGGAAATTGGTAGATATACCTCCCAGAAACAAGCCTTAGGTGTAAATGGAATAAAACTCGATTGGTCAATTAATGAATATAAAACTAGATTGGTTGTCAAATGATATAGGCAGGAAGATGGATTTGACTTCTTTATTTACTCACCCATGATTAGAATCACTTTGATAAGGTTACTAATTGCAACTGCGACAATGCATAACCTTGAGATTTACCAAATGGATGTGAAAATAGGATTCCTAAACGGTGAGTTAGAAGAAGAGATATATATGGAGCAACTTGAAGGTGTCTCCAAGTGAAAGCCACAGAGTTTGTAAACTTATTGAGTTCTTATATGGACTAAATCAAGCTCCTGGCACCAAAAATTTGACAAAACAATGTTGTCAAATGAGTTCAAAATAAATGAATGTGACAAAAATACACCAAATGCCTATGTGTTCGTATGTAGACAATATGTTAATGATGGGTAGTAGTCACGAAGTGGTGCTAAACGCCAAGAAAATGCCTACAAAGTATTACGACATGAAAGACATGGGTGTAACAGATGTAATACTAAAGATAAAAATCTAAAAATTTTGAAGTATTAGAGGAAAGTTCGAAGAAAACCATATTGATACAAGTCTACACTTACTCAAAATAAGGGTAAAAGCATGTCACAACTGAGATATTCACAAGTAATTGGAATTCTAATGCATATTACGAACTGCACTCAATCGGATAATGCTTTTGCTGTGAATAAACTTAGTAGATTCATAAGTAATACATGCCATGATTACTGAGTGGCATTGACAGGGGTCCTTAGGTTTTGAAATGCCATGAGCTATGGATTATATTTCACAAGATATCCTGCGGTGAAGGATATTATGATGAGATGATATACACTAACTCTAAAGTGGATGAAATGGGATGGAAGCCCTAAAGTGGATGGAATAGGATGATAGTTGATCATGAAGATTGTTTGGATATACAAGAACAATTGGAATATTGGAAAATATCCATAAAGTTCGAATGCATTGCAATGCTTCAATGATGATATTGAATACCCATGTATGAAATCCACTAGTAAATATGATTGACTAGTGTAATAATTTGATAGAAGTCTTTTAATCTTGAAAAAGCTTTAGATAAAGCTAATGAGGAGCATATAGCTTCATAAGAGGATTTCTTAGTTGGTGACAATGTGTATCTATCATTGGCTAGCTAAATTTGAAAACATACGAAGTCACATGTAATGGTAAGTCTAGATGTACAAGTTGTAGACATAATGCTAAAAGCAGTCGATATTATGGAGTGAACTTGTAGATCCATTTATATATGTTTACCGAGAGATCAAGTATATTGCATATCGAAGAGAACGAGATTAAGCCTACTGAGTAAGAGTCCTTATGATGGTAACCATACATTATTGATTGGAGATCCCAAAATCTTAGTTCAAAAGGACAACTAAGTTATGAGGATTCCATGAAACACTTAGGAAACTAATTTCCTAACTCATTCCTATGATACCAAAGTATTTTCTGCAGAGTGATTGGAGGTTAAGATAAACTTTTAATGAATCCTATATCTTGAATAAATTAAGTGGAGTAAGGTAGAATACTCATAATAGGAAGTCACCTATGTAAGTATGAAGTGGGGCAGCTTCAATAAGAATTATTCAAGGCTTGAATTCTCTAAATACTTACAGAATCAAGATGGGTTCAGGGTCAAATTGAACTAAGTTATGAGAACCATGAATGGTTTATGGAAGACATTGTGTGAGTACTGTTGTCCTTGTTTACACCAATGGTTGATGGTTGAAGAACATCGCGCTCACCAATTAGCTAGTAAACTTGATAGTATTTCACTAAGGGAGGTTCAAAGCCAGAAGCTACCTTATCTGATGCAGTGTTTTTCCGCTCTTTCTCTACCAGTGTCTACATAAACATTTGCATTAATTTTCATTCATGTGGGGGATTGTTGAAATTTTGTATTGAAAATTTGGTGTGACCAATTTTATATGATTATTTAAGTGGAATTCTTAATTTGGTGAATGAGAAATTAAGCCAAATGTAAGCCCCTTAATACTTAAAATTGTTGAAAAATTATACAGAATATTGTGAAATATTTTAGAAATGGATGGATGAAAAGTTGTGTCTTTTCATTTGAATCCAATAATTATAAATTTCATGAGGTCTCTTTTGGTGTAGGTGTGTCTTTTGACATACCTTTCTAACTACTATATATTGGCCCCATGTGTTTGGATTTTATAACTTAAGAAAAGAATTCAAGAAATTCAATTCATAATTTCGTATCATTCCATTCCATGCTTCGATAATTTGCATAAAACTCTCGCGTAAAAGTCATGGTTACTGTAGAGAGGGAACTCCGTTCGAGTTCATTGGTCTAAGTCATTTGGAGTGCTCCTATGACTCGACGTGATCATTATATTTTGGGAGATGATTGTCGAAAAATCGTTAGCACCGATGTGGGGGCAAATTCATCTTAAAAACAAATTGTCCAACACTTGCCTCGGCCACTCGCATCTCTCATTGATTTTTTCTGACTTCTTTCTTCGTATTTGATTTCAGAAAATTAATAACATTCTTTTAATTTTATGTAGGTTTCAAATGAAGAATGAAAATGATTGAATCTGTCATTTCATCTTCCCAAATCCATTTTGATTTCGATTTCGTGAACATAAATGTATGTTTTGTGAATATAATTTGCTAAATCTCTCAGCTGTCATTTCTGAAATGAACATGGTGGGTTCAAATCCTAAAGAGTAGTGGATTGACACCGGTGTTACCAGGCATGTGTACTTTGATGAGGAGCTGTTTACCGCGTTCAAAGCAATTGAGAATGGAGAGAAGTTGTTTATGGGAAATTCAGCGACTTCTAAAATTAAGGGTTAAAGAAAGGTGGTTCTGAAGATGATATTAGGAAAGGAACTGACTCTTAACAATGTAATATATGTGTCAAAAATTCGCAAGAACCTAGTGTCCAGGTCGCTTTTGAATAAGCATGGTTTTCACATTGTATTTGAGTCAGACAAAGTTATTTTGTCGAAAAGTGAAATGTTTGTTGGAAAAAGTTATGTTTTCGATGGTATGTTTAAACTCAATGTAATGGTTGTTAAACCAAAAATGAATAAAGAAAATATTTCTGCTTACTTTCTTGAGTCTTCCAATTTGTAAGGTGGTAGATTAGGACATGTTAACTATGATACTTTACGAAAACTAGTTAACTTGAATTGCATACTCGAGTGCTATATCGATTCCAAACATAAGTATGAAACTTGTGTTGAGACAAGATCATGTTTAAATCAATTGAACGGAACACAAAACTACTTGATTTAATTCACAGTGACATATGTGACTTAAAATTTGTACAAACAAGAGGCGGCAACAAGTAGTTCATCACTTGTTAACGATAGCACTAAATGATGTTATGCGTCTTTGCTAAAAAGTAAAGATGAAGCCATAGAGAAATTTATTCTCTATAAGAATAAAGTTGAAACTCAACTTAATAAGAAAACTAAGATGTAAAGAAGCGATCAAGGTGGTGAGTATGAAGTATCATTTGTTAAATTCTGTGCACAACATGAAATCATACATGAAACCTTCGCATCTTATTCAACGCAACAAAATGGTGTTGCTAAACAAAAAAATCATACTTTAAAAGAAATGATGAATGTAATGTTAGTAAGTTTCAGGTTACCTCAGAACATATGGGGGGAAACTGTGTTATCAGCAAATTACCTTTCAAATAAGTTGCCCCGAAAGAAAATGAAAAAGACCCCTTATGAGTTATGGAAAGGAAAAAAGTCTTCCTATGAATACTTACGAGTGTGGGGGTGTCTTGCTAAAATGGCTGTTCCAACACCAAACAAAGTAAGGATAGGGCCAAAAATAGTAGACTGCATCCTCATTAGCTATGCACACAATAGCAGTGCTTATCAATTTCTTGTGTATGATTCTAAAATCCCACATACACAAAAACACAATATTGGAATCAAGAAATTCTTCATTTTTTAAACATGTATTTCCATTATAAGTCCTAAGAGGAAGCAAGCTCTTCCAAACAAAAATTTGAGGCTATGACTGAAAATAGTCACGACGAAGGATTAGAAGAAGAGACTGAGGTTAGACATAACAAACGGGTAAGGACAAAAAAATCGTATGGTCATATTTTTTGACATATATGCTAGAAAATGAGCCTCAAAGTTATCAAAAAACTGTGAATTCCTCGAACGGACCTCAATGGAAGGATGTCATTAAAAGTGAAATAGATTTCATACTACAAAATCATACATGGGAGCTAGTGGACCTTCCTCCAGGAAGCAAACTGCTAGGCTACAAATAGATTTGTAAAAGGAAAATGAAAGCGGATGGAATTATAGAAAAATACAAGGCCAGATTAATAATAAAAGTTACAAACATAGGGAAGACCTTGATTACTTTGATACGTATTCTCCAATGATGAGAATAACATCTATTAGTGTAATACTTGCGATTGTCGCTTTGCAAAATCTTAAAGTACATTAAATGGATGTTAAAACTGCATTTTTAAATGGAGATTTAGAAGAAGAAAGCTATATAGAACAATTCGATGGGTTTTCGTCACCAAGGCAAGAATAGAAAGTTTGTAAATTGGTGAAGTTACTATATAGCTTGAAACAAGCACCCAAACAATGGAATGAAAATTTTGATAATATCATGTAGAATGGATTTAAAATCAATGAGTGTGACAAGTGTTTACGTCAAAGTCACTAAAGATGATTATATTATTTTATGTCTTTACATTGATGATATGCTTATTATTGATAGTGACAATAAGATGATTAAATTCACTAAAAATATTTTAAATTAGATATTTGACATGAAAGATATGGGTTTAACTGATGTTATACTTGGAGTCAAAATCTCAAGAGTATCATATGTGCTTATTCTAAATCGGTCACATTATGTGGACAAAATTTTAGAAAAGTTCAATAAGGATGATACTAACTTGACTCGAAAGTTATTGAAAGTCTAATGTACTTGATGAGTTGTACAAAACTAGACATAGCCTACACAGTTAGTAAACTGAGTAGATACACGAGTAATCTAGAAGCTGATCACTGGAAAATGAATAGTAAGAATACTAAGATACTTAAGATATACTCGTGACTATGGACTACATTATACCAGATATCCAGCGGCCATTGAAGGATACAGTGATACTAATTGAATAACTTATTTAAAAGACTCAAAGTCCACCAGTAAATTTGTTTTCACATTAAGAGGTGCTGTCATATCGTGAAAATCCTCTAAGCTAACAGTTATAGCCAAATCTACGATGAAATCTGAGTTTATAGCTCTAAATAAATATGGTAAAGAGACGGAATGGTTGTGCAACTTATATTCCAAGATGGTTAAAACTTGTGCAAGCAATTTGCATATATTATAAAAATCAATCAGTAATAGGAAGGGCACAGAGTAACATGTACAATGGTAAGTCCAGACATATACATCGTAGACACAATACCATAAGACAACTATTCTCAACTGGAGTTATCACTATTGACTATGTAAGGTCAAAAGATAACATTGCGGATCCGCTAATCAAAGGGTTAAATAGAGAGTTAGTTGGAAAATTATCGAAAGGAATGGAACTTAAGTCCTTAAATGAATAAGACATTACAAAGGAAACCTAACCTAGTTGACTGAAAATCCCAAGATCTAGATTCAAAGGGACAACCTAATTGTAAAGACTTAATAAAATTACTGTAGAGTTTTACCATCTGTCCATTCCTATGATGTAACAGTGATGCCCGTAAGGATGAAGGATAAGCAATAGGCTTTTAATGATTGCTTGATTACTACTTGGCCTTTATCCTTTGCTCGTAAAAAATGGATATAAGAATTCTTATGCATCGAAAATCGAGCCAAGTAATACTGATTACTTGTAATAAGAAATCATCTATGTGAGAGAGAAATGGGGCCACTTCTAAGAGAATTGTGTGAGGCTCAATTTTTAAGAATTCTCATAGAACCAGGCATATGTTCATGGTCAAAACGAAGATAATAATGAGAACTGAATTGTGTTAGAAAGAATCCTATGTGGAATATATCATTGTTTACATAAAGGGCAGAACAGTTCAATGACAACACGTCTATTGGTCAACTAGTAAATTAAATATGCTTTCACAAGGGAAGATTCAAAGGGTAATACATACCTGTCCTATGCAGGCTTCAATAGTCGAACTCTATCATCAAGTCTTGTGTCTCTCCCAATTTTCATTCATGTGGTTGATAGTTGGAAAAAATGAGTAAATAACTCACTTTTGGCACAATTTTTGATGGAACCTGTTGGTCCAATTTGGAATATAGAAGTTAAACCGTGTTCACGTCCGCAAGAGCATCAAAATCATATATTTACTTGCCAAAAATGAAGTTTGGGTGAATAAGAAATTGAAGCTCAAAGTTGACAATTTGAAGATGGTTTATATGGGAAAATAGGATTTGTCTCACATAGGAAAATGAAGAAAGTATGAATCACTTTATATATGGTTACACTTTGAAAGGACGTAATGATGTGAAGCATAGAGGCTCACTCCACGTGCACGCGCAGAGGGTGCAAATCATGGACCGAAATAGCCTTCGGACCTTGAACTTGTGTGCAGACGTGACTTGCGTTCACGAATGTTGGACCGAAACGGAGTAAAAATTGGCCCATATGGAGTGTCTACTTTTGCAATTTTATTTTTTATTTTTCGCTTTCTCCAACTGACTTTTGAGTGTCTGAAACTGCTAAAACTCCAACAGAAACTGAAATGACTCCAATGTTTATTGCCATAGAGATTCCTTTTTAGCTATGTTTAGGGAACGCCAATCTATTCTGAAATTCAATTCTACAGTTACCTATTTAGTCCTAGACGGATCAGCGTATTGTGACACAAACCAAAAACCAAAACGGATTTATCTTATATTAAGTCTCATTTTCCAGTAATTCTAAAAAAACAAGAAAACACACACTGACACACATGAAAATCTCTTCATCTATATATACAGTATTGTCCTGTCTGCACATATAGTTTTTGTCCAACGTCGTGGTAGTGATATTGCTCGAATACTAAGTCGGTTCGTCAGAGTAGTTTCTGCAGTGCTCGAATTCTACTGGTTTTTACCGTTGTATCCTGAAAAATAGATGCTCGAATTAAATCTTAAGTATTAATGATGAGGGAGCGAATCTATTTTAAGGAAACTGGGCTCACACAAACCTCGGGTTGAAAGTTCGTCCGTTATTTAATATTTCATGTGTTTCATATAATTTACAATTTATTATGTTGTCGTTCTATTTATGTTTATTAAAAATTAATTTGTGTTATTAGCCAACTAGATTAATTTGTTTATTCCATTGCAATTCAAATCTGTTATATTTTATCTTGTTCACTGCATATACAGTATATGCAAAATTGATATGCTATGCAAATACAGTGTGGTGTTGTATATACGGTAAACTTTTGCATATACGGTATGCTGTGCAAATATGGTATGCTGTTGCATATATGGTAAATTGTTACAATACGGTATGTTGTTGTAAATACGGTATGATATATATGGTAAGCTATAAATACAGTAATATGCATATACGATAATTTGTATATATGGTGTACGTAAATACGATATGTTACATATATAGTATGCATAAATTCAATATGTAAATTGCATATACAGTATGAATGAATCCGATTTTATCCACTATACTAAATTTCCAACAACTGGTGCCAACATCCACAAGTTCTTTCACATTCTATGAACCTACATCTGGTATGTAACTTACAACAAAAAAAGTTAATTGTATATCATTTGACACTATTGAACAAGTAAAATAAGCAAAAATATTGACCATTATAGTATCCAATCTTGTCTATACTGCTGGACCCACAATGGGTCCTGGTGGGTCAAGTGGCCCACCAACTGAAAATTCAGTTTATTTATTTATTTCTATTATTATTAATTTTTTTTGTTGTAGAAATCAGATTTGAAGCCTCATTCTTTGGGAAATTATTTCTTTTTGATGATTTCTTTTGTATTTTCCTATGAAATAAACTTGGGGATCCGCTTAAGTGCTCCAATTTCTATCTTGTTTTAAAAATTTTAGGGTAATGAGTTCTTGCCGTATTTTTTTCTTTGTTTGAACTAAAATGCGGTTGATAATGTAACATTTAGAATTTGCTGTGATTTTCGTATTTTTTACTTGAATTGATTGTTTTCATTGATTGTGATGGAAAAATAATATAAACGTAAATATGCCTTTTCGTTTGATGATCACAATGTTGATGAAAGGATTATTCGAGATAAAAGCGATGAAAATGATATTGGAAATAAGAAGGATGTAAACTTGATGATATTCGAGATAAACGTAAATCTATGTTCTTTGCAAGTTTGATTGCATCCCCCCTAACTCACAATATCTGTGTCCGCCATTGCTTATCTAGTACTATGTAGTAAATATACCCAACTCATTTCTAAATGTGAACCTAATGAGAGACTAGAAGTTATTTAATTATGATTGATGGTGAATCCATGTGTTTAGGATGGGAAGCAAAAATTACTGTCTAGGAACATAACCAGTATTATGTTCACGATCATGAATGTTGATCTTCCATCGAAAGCAGACATCTAGTTTTTATAAATACTAAATGTATCAACGTTACTACAATTAATAATGTAAGACATCTATGATGCACCGACACGACATGTGTCGGATACGGTGACACGCAAATTTTTCAAAAGAATTCAAACATGACACGTCATCGACACGTTGATTAAATTCTTTAAAAAATTCATTTATATGGTACAAATTTAGTATTATAGTTGTTATGAACTTTTCTTGTTGAAATCTTCTAAAGACAAATAGATATTTGTTATTTACTAATAATTTCAAGTTAAAAGCATATAATATTTTTAATTAAAAAAAATGATAATGGTAGAGTCTTCAAACAGAGTAAGTATCTGATATGGACATGCTACCCTAGTTGAAGTGTCCGTAGAACAAAATAGAGTGTGGCGTCTTCTATTCTTCAAACTTGAGAAAGTCAAACCACTTTTTTTGAAGAGTCTAGCTAATTTAAATTTGATCATAGGGAAATCTCGTCGCATGGCAGACTGAGCTTGCATACCATGTTCATGTTGTTATCTATGCATCAATTTTAGGTAAAAGTTCAAAAAAACTGCCATAAAAATATCTACAATTTTTTATTACAGCATGTATATACGAAGCCTGACATTTACTTTCGCGTTTGTCAGGATTTCTTGGTATAATCGTGTTTTTAATTTTCAAATATCTCGGAGAATGTAATGGTGAAATTGATGATGAAATGGAGCTATCAGTAACAACATAAAGCACTAAGACCGATCCTTTGATGACAGAAAAAGTGGTTAAATTGCCATATGGAAGGACAAAGAAGACATGGAATCTGGTACATCTAGTTCTTCTGGAGATTAACATGATGTCAAAATTTGTGTAATCTGCTTTGACGTGCCAAGAAATTTCCTTTTTGTTACTTGTGGTCACTGTGTCACTTGTCATGGTCAAGGTATAAATATGCTGCAAAAGTCTCTCTCTTTTGAACAAGTAAAAGTGAGAAAAATAATGAAACTTGCTCCTTGTCCCGACTTGGGGATAGGGTCAGGGACATGGACGCCACATGATGCCCTCCTATTGAAAGGGCGCCTGTCCCTGACATGCGCCCCTGTCTTCAATCCTGTCCCCAATCTGGGACAGGGGGTTTTATCCAAAAATAATACTAACAATCATGCTTCAAGTACAGAAAATTTTGACAAACAACACATGGTAGGAATTGAATGAAAGATGGAAAGAGAAAAAACAAAAAAATCCAATCTCCTGTGATCATGTCAACGTCAGTAGGAATTCTGTCGAGAATTCCCTATACTCATGGCTTTTCCTAATACTAAAGGGCTCTTTTGCAGGATCAAGGTTGAGGTGAACAAGTTGTGTCCAATATGTAGAAGATTAGTTAAGATGGTCAGAAAACTGAGTATTCCTTAGAAAATATTTCCCAATATGATGTAAAAATATATATTTTCGTAACCATAGGTTCTTGACTTTCTCCGCTTTCAAGCATGGATTTTAACTATTTTTTAGTGACGCCGTTTATAAGAGGTTGAGAAAATAAGTGTAATGTAATTTGGTATGCATTTCTCGACCCACCAAATCGATGGTTTACAGTTTTTCAGTTTTTATTAGAAAAGGATTCCTTTACTAATAAATCATCCCTTCCTAACGTTATCATATGTTCTTTGTTCTTCAACCTTTCTCGGTCCTTCAACGTTCATTCTCGTCTTCAACATTTCTCCAATTTCGTGTCAATTTAAGGTACAGATTCTGTTAATATAGTACTTTATTTCCCCCAGTGTCTCCTTCTGTGAGTAAATTGGAATTGTGTAGTTTCTATTGAGCAATCTGAAAGTTCTTATAGCTTCCGTGGAAGTCTATAATGCATTAATTGCAATGAAAAAAGGGAGTAATAACAGTCTAACATTGGCCTCCTCTTTATGGGTTAACTCAATCTATATATATGGGATGTATTTGTGTTTCTTTGTGGGTAAATTTGCAAGTGTTTTGTGTGCAGTTCAAGTGTTTGTCAAAAAGCCTGCGTGTGCTCCCTGAAACTGAGTTGGAACTGAAATAGGAGCAAAGTTTTTCCATAATTTAGTATGGGATTTAAAATATAATTGAGAAGCAGGAAGTTAAATAGGTCAGGAAACGGAATAAAATTCATATTCTTACATCTCGGCTTTAACAGTATTGTTGCAGTTCGTTGCGTGATCAATTCCATCAATTGTGACTTGATCTGGCATTGCCAATGTGATTGTTGACTAATTTAGTTTAATTAACTATCTTGGGATAAAAGTGACTTTTATGGCCATTTCAATCTGTAGTGAGATCGTTGTCCTTGGCCCGTTACATATCAATGAAAACCTTCATGATCGAAAGAGAAGTACAAATTTGTTCAACAGCTCCCAAGTATGAATTGGACAAATTTAACCATGAGGGGTAGTTCAGCGATCAGGCCTTGGGTTTGCTCTCCAATGATTACCAATTCTAGTCACCTCAAGGTCATTGAGGTGAGTATCCAGCTTAAATTTCAGCGCCTTGTGGGATTAGTTGAGGTGCGCGTAAACTGGCATGAACACCTGCGATCATAAAAAAATTGAATTGGACCGATTTAAAAACCGTTATTAAAACCAATCAATACTAAACTAATCATAAACGCCCAAAATTGGTACTTCCAAGCAGGCCCTAAACCTTTTGGATTATTTCAATTAAGGACTAGTCTATATGATATACTTAAGAGGGACTGACTGGTGTAGCATTCCCAGTCAATTAAGTGTAGTCTGGATGATATTTGGCTAATCGCATTTTAAAACTACTTACTTAGATAATAATAAGTGTTACCAAATATTTATAAAAAAAAATTTTTGGCTAAAAAACTAACACAACCTGATAAACTCCTTGCCGTCATGGATCCAACACCATTATATACTTGCTGAAAACTACAAACTAATATTATATGATACCATAGGTTAAGAATATTTGTTGTGTATATATAATTTCTATGCATAGATGCTAATCAGAAATCTTCATTTGTGTCCATCCATATACAAAATTGCCAATTTTGATAGTGAACTGTCAAATAAACAAATAAAAATGTAGCATCAATTTAGGAGGGACCATATATAAATAAGTATACTTTTAATTATTCTGCCAGTGCCAGCATTGGAACTAGGAAACGTTATCATCTCGTGAAGTTCTTATTACTAGTCTTGACATGTCTTGTACAGGATGGATTCATTTTTTCATTAAAGATGTGACATGTACGTAGTCTTTACAAACTGTGAGACTGTGTTTGACAATTCTCAGATATAAAACAGTTAACACTTTTATCTGTTCAATTGATCTCTCAATGGAAACCATATTCTACTTCATCATCTTCCCTTTCCTCTATTTTCTGACAAATCATTTTCTCAAAAAGTTACAAAATTATCCACCAAGTCCTCTTCTCTCCTTACCAGTAATAGGCCATTTGTATATCTTCAAGAAACCACTCCATAGAACCTTGGCCAAGATTTCAAACAAGTATGGTCCAATCCTCTTCCTTCAATTCGGTTCTCGCCCCGTCGTCCACATATCCTCTCCCTCTGCTGCAGAGGAATGCCTCAGCAAAAACGACATCATATTCGCTAACCGTCCTAGGTTGCTTGCTGGAAAGCACCTCGGTTACAACTACACCACCCTTGTTTGGGCCTCATATTGTGATCACTGGCGCAACCTAAGGCGGATAGCTTCCCTTGAAATTTTGTCTACATATCGGATCCAAATGTTTTCTGATATACGAAGAAGTGAGGTTCATTTACTGGTAAAAAGACTCATCAGAGGTACCCAAAGGGGAGAATATCAGACGGTGGATATGAAATCGGCATTCTTTGTGATGTTACTGAATATCATGATGAGAATGATTGCTGGAAAGCGATATGACAATGATGATGATGATCGTGATGATTCTGGGAATTTGGAAGAAGCAAGAAAGTTTAAGGAGATTGTGACTGAGACTTTTCAATTGAGTGGTGCAACAAATATTGGAGATTTCATTCCACTTTTGAGGTGGATAGGAATGGATAAAATTGAAAATAGGTTGAAGATATTGAAGGAGAAGAGAGACAGATTCATGCAAGACTTAATTGATGAACACAGGAGTACAACAACTTATAAGCAGAAGGAGAAGACTCTGATTGATATTCTCTTGTCCCTCCAAGAGACTGAACCTGAATGTTATAACGATGAAATTATCAGAGGCCTGATGCAGGTAAATTTTTGGGAATCGTAACCTTGTTTATCACTCACTATAGTCTGGAGAAAGTTTGCGTAGAGGTGTAAACTGAGTCGAGATGTCCCTATTCTGGATAGCTCCTTGCCAAGCACATGGCATGGCCTGGCTCAGACAAGGCAACTCATTTTTACCCCTCTTAAGTGTGGCCTCTGATTTTCTCAGCATTATCTTCTCCTAAGTCCTAACATGATGTTTCTTGTATTTCTTCGCAAACAGAAATGAAAAATTGACATGAATCATTTGTTTTCCTTGTATTATTTCTAAAATAATCAAGAATGCTGAGAAAATGTGACAGTCATATGCCTACTTATTTATTGAAACTAATTACATCAGCATCTTAGTTTGATAGTGACAGAACATTTCTATACTATAATAGATTATCAATTTGGGCAAGTAATAAAATTGCTAAAAGATTTGTTTATATGTAGGTGATGTTATCTGCTGGGACAGACACTTCAGTAGCAACAATGGAATGGGCATTGTCACTTCTTCTGAACAACCCTGAGGCACTAATGAAGGCTCAAAATGAAATCGACAATTACCTAGGAAATTTGAGGCTAATCGAGGATTCTGACCTCCCTCGACTTCCTTATCTCCACGGAATTATCAATGAGACACTACGTATGTACCCCGTGGACCCCTTGATCCCCCCACACGAGTCATCCGAGGAATGCACAGTAGGGGGATTTAGAGTCCCTCGAGGTACAATGCTGTTAGTGAACTTATGGGCTATACAAAATGATCCCAACTTGTGGGAGGAGCCAAGAAAATTTAAACCCAAAAGGTTTCTTAATTTACCCGGCCAACGTGATGGATTCGTGCTGATGCCATTCGGGTATGGAAGGAGGGGGTGTCCCGGTGAGAATTTGGCAATGCACGTCGTTGGCCTAGTGGTGGGGTCGTTGATTCAGTGCTTTGAGTGGGCTAGAGAGGGTGATGAGTTGGTGGATATGAGTGAAGGTCCGGGGCTTACAATGCCCAAGGCTAAGCCACTCTTGGCCAAATGTAGGCCACGCCAAGGAATGCTGAGATTGCTCTCTCAAATTTGATCAAGTATTGTCTGACAATGTTGTCTTTTCTTTAATTTCGTCGAAATGCCTTCTAGCATACAAAAAAGGGTTTGATTATTAGCGTGTTTGTAGGCGTGGCCCACATTAAATGCATATTTTGCACATTTTCTTTTCCCATTGTGAGATACGGTTTAACATCTAACCACTACAAGAGCTCAAATGAACCAAATATTCTTGTAATAAAATTTTAGTCATCCTTGAGCATCTACAAGTTAGATTACACTCCTGATACAAGAGATCAAGCCAGGAATGTTCGATACTAATGCTTTTGATTTATTCGAATTTCTATCCCCCTCACAGATTTACAATTTGTTCGCCACAGTGCACACAAACTCATTCTCACTTACACTAAGTAAAGATCAATCTTTTTATAAGAGAGACAACAATTAACCCTCCATCCAATGCCCACCATTTAACCACGTGTAAGGCAATCATTTCACTTACGTGAGACAGAAATCACGTTTTAAGAAAACACGAATTTAAAGTCAAATGTCAACAAAGATCATACAATTGTCGAGGTGATTATGTTCTTAGTAATAGAAAAATAGAAGGTGTCGAACAGTTGAATTACTTTCTGCATTTAGCCAAAAGAGCCGTCCGAAGTGTGCAAATGATGTGTGATGCCATCTCAAAGAGAAAGGGAACCAAAATGGAATAGATAAAGACAAATATATACGTTGCTTAATTGGATTAGTCACTAAGTACATACAATGATTAAATTTTAATTTCATTTTATGTATTAAATATTAATATTATTTAATATACCCCACCAAAAATCAATCCAAGCTCAAGAAAGAGACAAAGATGTCTTTAGTTGATTGATGATGGCATGGTTTAACTTAGGATAGTCTTTACTTTACAATTCTTCGTTGATTATGAATGAGTACAGTAACTAAAATTGAGTGGCCTAATGTATCTGTCGTTGGGAATTTACTTCACATGCGTAGCAGAAAATAAAAACAAATTTCAATTCCTACCAAGAATCGTCTTTATGTTTAGATAGAAATTGTGATAAAAGTCATATATTTTTCTAACTCTGCAAACCTCTTTGCTTTTTCTTTGTTCTAACGATCTTGATTCACCATCCACAACTATCCAGCCTCCAACAGTGATCCACACAGAGAATAAGATTGTAAGATTGAGGTTTTCTTTCCTGTGCTAACAAGAATAAATTCTCTTCAAATTTTAAAAACTCTAGTCATATTTATATAAACTCGAACTGGCTTGGTTTGACCCAATCCAATATTTAATTAACTCATTTAATTAAATTCGGTCCGTGAATTAATTAATTCAATCATATAAATAATCAACTCAATTAATTAATTTATCAAACGATTGTTAAATTAATTAATTGACAAATTACAATCTTCCAATTATCATTTGTGTACAATCAATCAGGTTCTCGATCACGATATCTAATGACGTGAAATATTATTTTGATCTAGTCAAAATTGATAAATTAAAATGTTCTTTTAGTTTATCACCAATTCACACTTATCGTCTCAGATTGACATCTAACAATGTGTCAAGGCAATATATGAGACGGGAAATATCACGTGGTATGACAAAATCCAACTCGTTTGTTTACCATGAAATTATAATCCCTTCGTCAATATGATCCGATCAATTACAAGATATGGAAGTGTGTCAATTTCGATTATCGATCATATCTTTTACTCCACTATTAAGTCAATATAAGTCGAAAACTCATTTTCGACTTCTAATTACACATTAACCAAGGATTTCGTTATCGACTTAATTGAATGAAATGCAGATCATAATATCTTACTATTTAAGAGTGACGAATCATTTATTGGTCATTCACAACCTTCATACGATTCTTGACATACCCGAACAATATCGTATTAGCGGCTCTTGGTAAAGCAACATCCAACACCGTCAAAGTATGACTGTCCTTATATAAGATACTATGATGACTTCAAGTCAAAGGACCAATCCCACTACCGAACGTTAGAGATTAACCACTGATACTCAGATAGTTATCCATGTGGAATCTCTAGGCGGATCTCCAACGTTTTGTTCTACAGCAAAACATCAACGTGTTCGTTCAAGTGTCACCACACTTTAACTTGTGAGATCAGCTACTTACTTCACAAGTAAGAAATGTCAGACGTGATAGTCTATCTGTAATAACGATATCCGTATCTTGTTAATATTTATGACCATGAATGATTTAAGATTCAATTTGTATCTCACAATCACAACTCCTTGTGATTAACAAATTACGAAGATTTGAATCTACGGACTCTATTATTTAATTTAATTGTCTATTAATTAAATAATATATCTATCATTAAATCGCATTAATTATATATCAAAAGTATTTTTTTCTACGATTGATTGAACTTAGGGCATAACACTTACATCTGTTAATAATGTAGTTCATAGAACAAGTTGAACTTGAGGTGGCTTGTTGAGATATTAATTTGAGCGATGTGATTAGCTTGAACTTGAACTTGAACTTGAACTTGAACTTGAGCTTGAGCTTGAGCTGTATTTGGTTTGATTTGAACTCGAGTTTGGAGCTTTTTAATTTTATCTGATTTCTAATTTTTTTTCAAAGAAAATGATTATATTATAAATAATTTGAAAATTTTCAGATGAGGTTTTTAAACTTTTTTTCTTGACATTTGAAACTTTCAAATTTTATATTGATATAGCACCTAGGAGCCTAATGAATAGTTGCTTTATCATATCTGTAAAGCTCTTTCTACAGAAAATCATTTCATAGGATTCAACTGGACAACTCACATGGGAGGGCCCCATGTGGTGATAAAAAATTGCCAAATAAATCATCCAACCCCCTGTTGTGAGAGTTTTGTAACAATTCTATGAAATAGGTTTCTGTACAACAAGCTTGGTTCTTATCATATTGTCATAGAAAATTCATGCGACTCCATTTTTAATTTAAATGAAAATTTAAGGGAAGATAAGAAAGAGCCAAAAAAAAAATGTGAAAGTAAAAAAATAATAGCAAAGATCTATGTTGGTCCTATGATTTTCGAGACCTCATGCGAACTTCATTAGTTAGACCCCACTAAAATTTTAGTATGCATACAAAACCTATAAATGTATTATGGAACCAATTGTTCAGAGCCGACAATCTTTCAAACAATCTATGAGAAAAGATAGGTGACTGTCTTTAAGCTGTACTTCCATAAATACCACATAAATGACAACAATATTTAAGCCACTCTACAAGGAAACTCTTCAAAATAAAGCAACTCCATGGAATCATGAAACCTTTTGCATTTCGGACATGATAAGTGCGCTTTACACACTTATTTTGATTACAAAATATGAATAATTGTTGATAAATATATTGAAGTATGGCTTAGTTCTATGTAAATTATATTTTGTAGGACGACATTGATGAACGTGGAGGAATCTAGGAAAAACAAATAGAAAATGACCAAGTGGAAGAAAATAAGAGTTCAAGGACCAAAGTGCAAATAGCCAAAAGCTGACATGAAAGACAAAATGAAAATGTGAAAGATTCGAAGGCCAATTTATAGAAGACATGGAGTATTGAAAGAAGAAGAAATGAAAAAAGAGGTTAAGAATCGAGAGAATGAAATTTGGGGAATAAAACGCAATATTTGAAAGTTAATATAACTGGGCGACTGCCCAACCATGAAGAACAAATACCAAGGCTTAAAGTTTAGCCTGAGCGACTGTCTTGGATTCACGCGAAAAAATTCGTCCACACGTTGATTAAATTCTTTAAAAAAATTTATTTATATGGTTCAAATTTAGTATTATACTTGTTATGAACTTTTCTTGTTGAAATCTTCTAAAGATGAATACATATTTGTTATCTACTAATAATTTCAAGTTAAAAGCATATAATATTTCTAATTAAAAAGATGATCATGGTAGAGTGTTCAAACAGAGTAAGTATTTGACATGGACACACTATCCTAGTTGAAGTGTCCATAGAACAAAACAGAGTGTGGCGTCTTCTGTTCTTCAAACTTGAGAAAGTCAAACCACTTTTCTGGAAGAGTCTAGCTAATTTAAATTTGATCATAGGGAAATCTCGTCGCATGGTAGACTGAGCTTGCATTCCTGGTTCATGTTGTTATCTATGCATCAATTTTAGGTAAAACTTCAAAAAAAACTGCTATAAAAATATCTTCGATTGTTGATTACAACATGTATATATGAAGCCTAACATTTACGTTCGCGTTTGTCAGGATTTCTTGGTATAATCGTGTTTTTAATTTTCAAATATCTAGGAGAATGTAATGGTGAAACTAATGTTGAAATGGAGTAATCAGTAACAATAGAAAGCACTGAGACCGATCCTTTGATGACAGAAAAAGTGGTTAAATTGCCATATGGAACAAACGAAGAAGACATGGAATCTGGTACATCTAGTTCTTCTAGAGATTTACATGATGTCAAAATTTGTGTAATCTGCTTTGACGAGCCAAGAAATTGCCTTTTTTTCCTTGTGGTCACTGTGTCACTTGTCATAGTCAAGGTATAAATATGGTGCAAAAGTTTCTCTCTCTTTTGAACAAAAGTGAGAAAAATAATGAACCCTACTTCATGTCCCGGCTTGGGAACTGACGCCCTCCATTGGAGGGGCGCATGTCAACCTCCAATATATATGGCGCCCCTATCTTCAACCCTGTCCCCAAGCCGGGACAGAGGGTTTTATCTAAAAATAATACTAACAATCACGTTACAAGTACAGAAAATTTTGACAAATAACACATGTAGGAATTGATTGAAAGATGAAAAGAGAAAAAACAATCCAATCACTTGCGACCATGTCAGTGTCAGTAAAAATTCTGTCGAGAATTCCCTGTACTCATGGCTTTTCCTAATACTAAAGGGCTCTTTTGCAGGATCAAGGTTGAGGTGAACAAGTTGTGTCCAATATGTAGAAGATTAGTTAAGATGGTCAGAAAACTGATTATTCCTTAGAAAATATTTCCCAAAATGATGTAAAAATATATATTTTCGTAACCGTACGTTATTGACTTTCTCTGCTTTCAAGCATGGATTTTAACTATTTTTTACTGACGCCGTTTATAAGAGGTTGAGAAAACAAGTGTAATGTAATTTGCATTTCTCGACCCACCAAATCGATGGTTTACAGTTTTTCAGTTTCTTTTCAATTTTATCCACTATAAAAGAGTTATTTCCAAATCTATCCTAACTTGGACAAAAGGAAAAGGATTCCTTTACTAATAAATCATCCCTTCCAAACGTTATCATATGTTCTTTGTTCTTCAACCTTTCTCGGTTGTTCAACGTCCATCCTCGTCTTCAATATTTCTCCAATTTCGTGTCAATTTAAGGTACAGATTCTGTTAATAGAGTACTTTATTTCCCCCTGTGTCTCCTTCTGTGAGTAAATTGGAATTGTGTAGTTTCTATTGAGCAATCTGAAAGTTCTTATAGCTTCCGTGGAAGTCTATAATGTATTAATTGCAATGAAAAAAGGGAGTAATAACAGTCTAACATTGGCCTCCTCTTTATGGGTTAACTCAATCTATATATATGGGATGTATTTGTATTTTTTGTGTGCAGTTCAAGTGTTTGTCAAAAAGCCTGCATGTGCTCTCTGAAACTGAGTTGGAACTGAAATAGGAGCAAAGTTTTTCCATAATTTAGTATGGGATTTAAAATATAATTGAGAAGCAGGAAGTTAAATAGGTCAGGAAAAGGAATAAAATTCATATTCTTACATCTCGGCTTTAACGGTATTGTCACACTTCGTTGCGTGATCAATTCCATCAATTGTGACTTGATCTGGCATTGCCAATGTGATTGTTGACTAATTTAATTTAATTAACTATCTTCGGATAAAAGTTATTATGGCCATTTCAATCTGTAGTGAGATCGTTGTCCTTGGCCTGTTACATATCAATGAAAACCTTCATGATCGAAAGAGAAGTACAAATTTGTTCAACAGCTCCCAAGTATGAATTGGACAGATTTAACCATGAGGGGTAGTTCAGTTATCAGGTCTTGGGTTTGCTCTCCAATGGTTACCAGTTCTAGTCCCCTCAAGGCCACTGAGGTGAATATCCAACTGTAAACTTCAACGCCACGTGGGATTAGTCGAGGTGCGCGTAAACTGGCCCGAACAACCGCGATCATAAAAAAATTGAATTGGACCAATTTAAAAACTGTTATTAAAACCACCCAATACTAAACTAATCATAAATGCCCAAAATCGGTACTTCCAAGCAGGCCCTAAACCTTTTTGGATTATCTCAATTAAAGACTAGTCTATATGATGTACTTAGGAGGGATTGACTGGTGTAGCATTCCCAGTCAATTAAGTGTAGTCTGGATGATATTTGGCTAATCGCATTTTAAAACTACTTACTTAGATAATAATAAGTGTTACCAAATATTTATAAAAAAAAATTTTTGGCTAAAAAACTAACACAACCTGATAAACTCCTTGCCGTCATGGATCCAACACCATTTTATACTTGCTGAAAACTACAAACCAATATTACTTGATATTATATTTGTTGTGTATATATCATTTCTATGCATAGATGCTAATCAGAAATCTTCATTTGTGTCCATCCATATACAAAATTGCCAATTTTGATAGTGAACTGTCAAATAAACAAATAAAAATGTAGCATCAATTTTAGCAGGGACCATATATAAATAAGTATTCTTTTAATTATTCTGCCAGTGCCAGCATTGGAACTAGGAAACGTTATCATCTCGTGAAGTTCTTATTACTAGTCAAGACATGTCTCGTACGCGATGGATTCATTTTTTCATTAAAGATGTGACATGTACGTAGTCTTTACAAACTGTGAGACTGTGTTTAACAATTCTCTGATATAAAACAGTTAACCCTTTTATCTGTTCAATTGATCTCTCAATGGAAACCATATTCTACTTCATCATCTTCCCTTTCCTCTATTTTCTCACAAATCATTTTCTCAAAAAGTTACAAAATTATCCACCAGGTCCTCTTCTCTCCTTACCAGTAATAGGCCATTTGTATATCTTCAAGAAACCACTCCATAGAACCTTGGCCAAGATTTCAAACAAGTATGGTCCAATCCTCTTCCTTCAATTCGGTTCTCGCCCCGTCCTCCTCATATCCTCTCCCTCTGCTGCAGAGGAATGCCTCACCAAAAACGACATCATATTCGCTAACCGTCCTAGATTGCTTGCTGGAAAGCACCTCGGTTACAACTACACCACCCTTGTTTGGGCCTCGTATGGTGATCATTGGCGCAACCTAAGACGGATAGCTTCCCTTGAAATTTTGTCTACATATCGGATCCAAATGTTTTCTGATATACGTAGAAGTGAGGTTCATTTACTGGTAAAAAGACTCATCAGAGGTACCCAAGGGGCAGAATATCAGACGGTGGATATGAAATCGACATTCTTTGTGATGTTACTGAATATCATGATGAGAATGATTGCTGGAAAGCGATATTACAATGATGATGATGATCGTGATGATTCTGGGAATTTGGAAGAAGCAATAAAGTTTAAGGAGATTGTGACTGAGACTTTTCAATTGAGTGTGCAACAAATATTGGAGATTTCATTCCACTTTTGAGGTGGATAGGAATGGATAAAATTGAAAATAGGTTGAAGATATTGAAGGAGAAGAGAGACAGATTCATGCAAGACTTAATTGATGAACACAGAAGGAGTACAACAACTTATAAGCAGAAGGAGAAGACTCTGATTGATATTCTCTTGTCCCTCCAAGAGACTGAACCTGAATGTTATAACGATGAAATTATCAGAGGCATGATGCAGGTAAATTTTTGGGAATCGTAACCTTGTTTATCACTCACTATAGTCTGGAGAAAGTTTGCGTAGAGGTGTAAACTGAGTTGAGATGTCCCTGTTCTGGATAGCTCCTTGCCAAGCACATGGCATGGCCTCGCTCAGACAAGGCAACTCATTTTACCCCTCTTAAGTGTGGCCTCTGATTCTCTCAGCATTATCTTCTGCTAAGTCCTAACATGATGTTTCTTGTATTTCTTCGCAAACAGAAATGAAAAATTGACATGAATCATTTGTTTTCCTTGTATTATTTCTAAAATAATCAAGAATGCTGAGAAAATGTGACAGTCATATGCCTACTTATTTATTGAAACTAATTACATCAGCATCTTAGTTTGATAGTGACAGAACATTTCTATAATAGATTATCAATTTGGGTAAGTAATAAAATTGCTAAAAGATTTGTTTATATGTAGGTGATGTTATCTGCTGGGACAGACACTTCAGTATCAACAATGGAATGGGCATTGTCACTTCGTCTGAACAACCCTGAGGCACTAATGAAGGCTCAAAATGAAATCGACAATTACATAGGAAATTCAAGGCTAATCGAGGATTCTGACCTCCCTCGACTTCCTTATCTCCACGGAATTATCAATGAGACACTACGTATGTACCCCGTGGACCCCTTGATCCCCCCACACGAGTCATCCGAGGAGTGCACAGTAGGGGGATTTAGAGTCCCTCGAGGTACAATGCTGCTAGTGAACTTATGGGCTATACAAAATGATCCTAACTTGTGGGAGGAGCCAAGAAAATTTAAACCCGAAAGGTTTCTTAATTTATCCGGCCAACGTGATGGATTCGTGCTGATGCCATTCGGGTATGGAAGGAGGGGGTGTCCCGGTGAGAATTTGGCAATGCACGTCGTTGGCCTAGTGGTGGGGTCGTTGATTCAGTGCTTTGAGTGGGCTAGAGAGGGTGATGAGTTGGTGGATATGAGTGAAGGTCCGGGGCTTACAATGCCCAAGGCTAAGCCACTCTTGGCCAAATGTAGGCCACGCCAAGGAATGCTGAAATTGCTCTCTCAAATTTGATCTATTATATTGTGTGACAATAGTCTTTTCTTTAAGTTCGTCGAAATGCCTTCTAGCATACAAAAAGGGGTTTGATTATTAGCGTGTTTGTAGGCGTGGCCCACATTAAATACATATTTTGCACATTTTCTTTTCCCATTGTGAGATACGGTTTAACATCTAACCACTACAAGAGCTCAAATGAACCAAATATTCTTGTAATAAAATTTTAGTCATCCTTGAGCATCTACAAGTTAGATTACACTCCTGATACAAGAGATCAAGCCAAGAATGTTCGATACTAATGCTTTTGATTTATTCAAATTTCTATCGCCCTCACAGATTTACAATTTGTTCGCCACAGTGCACACAAACTCATTCTCACTTACACTAAGTAAAGATCAATCTTTTCATAAGAGAGACAACAATTAACCCTCCATCCAATGCCCACCATTTAACCACGTGTAAGGCATAGATCATTTCACTTACGTGAGACAGAAATCACGTTTTAAGAAAACACGAATTTAAAGTCAAATGTCAACAAAGATCATACAATTGTCGAGGTGATTATGTTCTTAGTAATAGAAAAATAGAAGGTGTCGAACAGTTGAATTATTTTCTGCATTTAGCCAAAAGAGCCGTCCGAAGTGTGCAAATGATGTGTGATGCCATCTCAAAGAGAAAGGGAACCAAAATGGAATAGATAAAGACAAATATATACGTTGCTTAATTGGATTAGTCACTACGTACATACAATGATTAAATTTTAATTTCATTTTATGTATTAAATATTAATATTATTTAATATACCCTACCAAAAATCAATCCAAGCTTAAGAAAGAGACAAAGATGTCTTTATTTGATTGATGATGGCATGGTTTAACTTAGGATAGTCTTTACTTTACAATTCTTCATTGTTTATGAATGAGTACAGTAACTAAAATTGAGTGGCCTAATGTATCTGTTGTTGGGAATTTACTTCACATGCGTAGCAGAAAATAAAAACAAATTTCAATTCCTACCAATAATCGTCTTTGTGTTTAGATAAAAATTGTGATAAAAGTCATATATTTTTCTAACTCTGCAAACCTCTTTGCTTTTTCTTTGTTCCAACGATCTTGATTCACCATCCACAACTATCCAGCCTCCAACAGTGATCCACACAGAGAATAAGATTGTAGGATTGGGGTTTTCTTTCCTGTACTAACAAGAATAAATTCTCTTCAAATTTTAAAAACTCTAGTCATATTTATATAAACTCGAACTGGCTTGGTTTGACCCGATCCAATATTTAATTAACTCATTTAATTAAATTCGGTCCGTGAATTAATTAATTCAATCATATAAATAATCAACTCAATTAATTAATTTATCAAACGATTGTTAAATTAATTAATTGACAAATTACAATCTTCCAATTATCATTTGTGTACAATCAATCAAGTCTCGATCACGATATCTAATGACGTGAAATATTATTTTGATCTAGTCAAAATTGATAAATTAAAATGTCCTTTTAATTTATCACCAATTCACACTTACCGTCTCAAATTGATATCTAACAATGTGTCAAGGCAATAAATACATGAGACGAGAAATATCACGTGGTATGACAAAACCAAACTCGTTTGTTTACCATGAAACTATAATCCCTTCGTCAATATGATCCAATCAATTACGAGATATGAAAGTGTGTCAATTTCGATTATCGATAATATCTTTTACTCCACTATTAAGTCAATATAAGTCGAAAACTCCTTTTCGACTTCTAATTACACATTGACCAAGGATTTCGTTATCGACTTAATTGAATGAAATGCAGATTATAATATCTTACTATTTAAGAGTGACGAATCATTTATTGGTCATTCACAACCTTCATACGATTCTTGACATACCCGAACAATGTCGTATTAGCGGCTCTTGGCAAAGCAACATCCAACACCGTCAAAGCATGACTGTCCTTATATAAAATACTATGATAACTTTAAATCAAAGGACCAATCCCACTACCGAACGTTAGAGATTAACCACTGATACTCAGATAGTTATCCATGTGGAATCTCTAGGCGGATCTCCAACGTTTTGTTCTACAGCAAAACATCAACGTGTTCGTTCAAGTGTCACCACACTTTAACTTGTGAGATCAGCTACTTACTTCACAAGTAAGAAATGTCAGACGTGATAGTCTATCTGTAATAACGATATCCGTATCTTGTTAATATTTATGACCATGAATGATTTAAGATTCAATTTGTATCTCACAATCACAACTCCTTGTGATTAACAAATTACGAAGATTTGAATCTACGGACTCTATTATTTAATTTAATTGTCTATTAATTAAATAATATATCTATCATTAAATCGCATTAATTATATATCAAAAGTATTTTTTTCTACGATTGATTGAACTTAGGGCATAACACTTACATCTGTTAATAATGTAGTTCATAGAACAAGTTGAACTTGAGGTGGCTTGTTGAGATATTAATTTGAGCGATGTGATTAGCTTGAACTTGAACTTGAACTTGAACTTGAGCTTGAGCTGTATTTGGTTTGATTTGAACTCGAGTTTGGAGCTTTTTAATTTTATCTGATTTCTAATTTTTTTTCAAAGAAAATGATTATATTATAAATAATTTGAAAATTTTCAGATGAGGTTTTTAAACTTTTTTTCTAGACATTTGAAACTTTCAAATTTTATATTGATATAGCACCTAGGAGCCTAATGAATAGTTGCTTTATCATATCTGTAAAGCTCTTTGTATAGAAAATCATTTCATATAATTCAACTGGACAACTCACATGGGAGGGTCCCATGTGGTGATAAAAAATTGTCAAATAAATCATCCAACCCCCTGTTGTGAGAGTTTTTAAACAATTCTATGAAATAGGTTTTTGTACAACAAGCTTGGTTCTTATCATATTGTCATAGAAAATTCATGCGACTCCATTTTTAATTTAAATGAAAATTTAAGGGAAGATAAGAAAGAGCCAAAAAAAAAATGTGAAAGTAAAAAAATAATAGCAAAGATCTATGTTGGTCCTATGATTTTCGAGACCTCATGCGAACTTCATTAGTTAGACCCCACTAAAATTTTAGTATGCATACAAAACCTATAAATGTATTATGGAACCAATTGTTCAGAGCCGACAATCTTTCAAACAATCTATGAGAAAAGATAGGCGACTGTCTTTAAGCTGTACTTCCATGAATACCACATAAATGACAACAATATTTAAGCCACTCTACAAGGAAACTCTTCAAAATAAAGCAACTCCATGGAATCATGAAACCTTTTGCATTTCGGACATGATAAGTGCGTTTTACGCACTTATTTTGATTACAAAATATGAATAATTGTTGATAAATATATTGAAGTATGGCTTAGTTCTATGTAAATTATATTTTGTA
>NW_019267355.1:0-5849 GCF_002742605.1 Olea europaea var. sylvestris | reverse complement strand
TGAAAACGAGCCAATGAAATGTTGCTTTCGATTTCATGATAACATCAGGTTTGTTCTTCTTTGGCAAATTGCTAGTCTAATTCTATTGGAATCGAGCCAATGAAAAGTGATTTTTAATTTCATGATAACATCGGGTTTGTTCTTTTTCGATGAATTACTTGTCTAATTCGATTAGAATCGAGCCAATGAATAGAGGTTTTTGATTTCATGATAACTTCTGGTTTGGTCATTTTCGGAGAATTGCTAGTCTAATTCGATTGAAATCGAGCCAACGAAACGTGGTTTTTGATTTTGTGATAAATTCGGGTTTGTTCTTTTTCGGCGAATTGCTAGTCTAATTGGATTGGAATCGAGCCAATGAAAAGTGGCTTCGATTTCATGAAATCTTTGGGTTTGATCGTTTTCAAAAACTTGCTACTCTAATTCGATTTAGATCGAGCCAATGAAATGTTGTTTTCGATTTCATGATAACTTCGGGTTTGTTCGTTTTTTGTGAAATGCTAGTCCAATTCGTTTGGAATCGAGCCAATAAAAAGTAGTTTTTGATTTCATAATAACTTCGGGTTTCTTCATTTTTGGCGAATTTCTAGTCTAATTTGATTGTAATCGAACCAATGAAAAGTTGTTTTTGATTTCATGATAACTTTGGGTTTGTTTATTTTTGGCTAATTGCTAGTCTACTTCGATTGGAATCGAGCCAATGAAAAGTGGTTTTTGATTTCATGATAACTTTGGGTTTGATAATTTTCGGCGAATCGCTAGTCTAATTCGATTGGAACCAAGCCATTGAAAAATTGTTTTTGATTTCATGATAACTTCGGGTTTGTTCATTTTCGACGAATTGCTAGTCTAATTCGATTGGAATCGAGCCAATTAAAAGTTGTATTTGATTTCATGATAACTTCGGGTTTGATCATTTTCGACGAATTGCAATTCTAATTCGCTTGGAATCGAGAAAATGAAAAGTGGTTTTTGATTTCATGATAACTTCGGGTTTGTTCATTTTTGCCTAATTACTAGTCTAATTCCATTGGAATCGTGCCAATGAAAAGCGGGTTTTGATTTCATGATAACTTCGCGTTTGATCATTTTCGGCGGATTCCTAGTCTAATTCAATTGAAATTGAGCCAATGAAAAGTGGCTTTCGATTTCATGATATCTTCGGGTTTGATCATATTCGAAAACTTGCTAGTCTAATTCAATTGAAATCGAGCCAATGAAAAGTGGTTTTCGATTTCATGATAACTTCGGGTTTGTTCCTTTTTTGCGAAATGCTAGTCTAATTCGATTGGAATCGACCCAATGAAAAGTAGTTTTCGATTTCATGATAACTTCGGGTTTCTTCATTTTTAGCGAATTGCTAGTCTACTTCGATTAGAATCGAGCCAATGAAAAGTGATTTTTGATTTCATGATAACTTTGGGTTTGATAATTTTCGACGAATTGCTAGTCTAATTTGATTGAAAATGTGCTAATGAAAAGTGGGTTTCGATTTCATGATAACTTTGGGTTTGATCGATTTCGTAAAATTGGTAGTCTAATTCGATTGGAATCGAGCCAATGAAAAGTGGTTTTCGATTTCAAGATAATTTTTGTGTTTGATCGTTTTCGACAAATTGCTGGTCGAATTCGATTGGATTCGAGCTAATGAAAAGTTGTTTATGACTTCACGATAACTTTGAGTTTGTTCGTTTCTGGCGAAATGCTAGTCTAATTCGATTGGAATTGAGCCAATGAAAAGTGATTTTTGATTTCATGATAACTTCGGGTTTTATCGTTTTCGGAGAATTGCTAGTCTAATTCGATTGGAATCGGGCTAATGAAAAGTTGTTTTGATTTCATGGTAACTTCGGGTTTGTTCTTCTTTGGCAAATTACTAGTATAATTCGATCGGAATCGAGCCAATGAAAAGTGGCTTTCGATTTCAAGTTAACATCAAGTTTGTTCATTTTTGGCTAGTTGCTAGTCTAATTCGATTGGAATCGAGCCAATGAAAAGTGGTTTTTAATTTCATGATAACATCGGGTTTGTTCGTCTTTGCCAAATTGCTTGTCTAATTGGATTGTAATCGAGCCAATGATAAGTTTTTTTCGATTTCAAGATAACTTTGGGATTGTTCATTTTTGGCGAATTGCTAGTCTCATTCGGTTGGGATCGAGCCTATGAAAAGTGGTTTTTCATTTCATGATAACTTCGGGTTTGTTCTTTTTTGATGAATTGCTTGTCTAATTCGATTGGAATCGAGCCAATGAATAGAGGTTTTTGATTTCATGATAACTTCGGGTTTCGTCATTTTCAGAGAATTGCTAGTCTAATTCGATTGGAATCGAGCCAATGAAACGTGGTTTTTCATTTCGTGATAACTTTGGGTTTGTTCTTTTTCGGCGAATTGCTAGTCTAATTAGATTGGACTCGAGCCAATGAAAAGTGGCTTTCGTTTTCATGAAATCTTCGGGTTTGATCGTTTTCAAAAGCTTGCTAGTCTATTTCGATTTAAATTGAGGCAATGAAAAGTGTTTTTCGATTTCATGATAACTTCGGGTTTGTTCATTTTTTGCGAAATGCTAGTCCAATTCGTTTGGAATCTAGCCAATGAAAAGTAGTTTTTGATTTCATGATGACTTCGGGTTTCTTCATTTTTGGCGAATTGCTAGTCTAATTCGATTGTAATCAAACCAATGAAAAGTGGTTTTTGATTTCATGATAACTTCGGGTTTGTTTATTTTAGGCTAATTGCTAGTCTACTTCAATTGGAATCGAGCCAATGAAAAGTGGTTTTTGATTTCATGATAACTTTGGGTTTGATCATTTTCGCCGAATCACTAGTCTAATTCGATTGGAACCGAGTCATTGAAAAATTGTTCTTGATTTCATGATAACTTCGGGTTTGTTCATTTTCGACGAATTGCTAGTCTAATTTGATTGGAATCGAGCCAATTAAAAGTGGGTTTTGATTTCATGATAACTTTGGGTTTGATTAGTTTCGACGAATTGCTATTCTAATTCGCTTGGAATCGAGAAAATGAAAAGTGGTTTTTGATTTCATGGTAACTTCGGGTTTGTTCATTTTCACCTAATTACTAGTCTAATTCCATTGGAATCGAGCCAATGAAAAGCAGGTTTTGATTTCATGATAACTTCGCGTTTAATCATTTTCGGCAAATTCCTAGTCTAATTCAATTGAAATTGGGCCAATGAAAAGTGGCTTTCGATTTCATGAAATCTTCGGGTTTGATCATATTCGAAAACTTGCTAGTCTAATTCGATTGAAATCGAGCCAATGAAGAGTGGTTTTCGATTTCATAATAACTTCGGGTTTGTTCCTTTTTTGCGAAATGCTAGTCTAATTCGATTGGAATCGACCCAATAAAAAGTAGTTTTCGATTTCATGATAACTTCAGGTTTCTTCATTTTTGGCGAATTGCTAGTCTAATTCGATTGTAATCGAACCAATGAAAAGTGGTTTTTCATTTCATGATAACTTCGGATTTGTTTATTTTCGGCTAATTGCTAGTCTACTCCGATTAGAATCGAGCCAATGAAAAGTGGTTTTTGATTTCATGATAACTTTGGGTTTGATAATTTTCGACGAATTGCTAGTCCAATTAGATTGAAAACGTGCCAATGAAAAGTGGGTTTTGATTTCATGATAACTTCGGGCTTGATCATTTTCGAAAAATTGCTAGTCGAATTCGATTAGATTCAAGCCAATGAAAAGTTGTTTATGATTTCACGATAACTTGGAGTTTGTTCGTTTTTGGCGAAATGCTAGTCTAATTCGATTGGAATCGAGCCAATGAAAAGTGGTTTTTGATTACTTGATAATTTCGGGTTTGTTCATTTTCGACGAATTGCTGGTCCAATTCGGTTGGAATTGAGCCAATGATAAGTGGTTTTTGATTTCATGATAACTTTGGGTTTGATCGTTTTCGGAGAATTGCTAGTCTAATTCGATTGGAATCGAGCCAATGAAATGTGGTTTTTGATTTCGTGATAACTTCGAGTTTGTTCTTTTTCGACGAATTGCTACTCTAATTAGATTGGAATCGAGCCAATGAAAAGTGGCTTTCGATTTCATGATAACATCAGGTTTGTTCTTCTTTGGCAAATTGGTAGTCTAATTCGATTGGAATCGAGCCAATGAAAGGTGGTTTTTAATTTCTTGATAACATCGGGTTTGTTCGTCTTTGGCAAATTGGTTTTCTAATTCGATTGGAATCGAGCCAATGAAAAGTTTTTTTCGATTTCAAGATAACTTCGGTATTGTTCATTTTTTTCGAATTGCTAGTCTAATTCGATTGGAATCGAGCCAATGAAAAGTGGTTTTTCATTTCATTATAACTTTGGGTTTGTTCTTTTTCGACGAATTGCTAGTCTAATTTGATTGGAATCGAGCCAATGAATAGAGGTTTTTTATTTCATGATAACTTCGGGTTTGGTCGTTCTAGAAGAATTGCTAGTCTAGTTCTAAGGAATCGAGCCAATGAAAAGTGGTTTTTGATTTCATGATAATTTTCGTGTTTGATCATTTTCGACAAATTGCTAGTCGAATTCAGTTGGATTCGAGCCAATGAAAAGTTGTTTATGACTTCACGATATCTTCGAGTTTGTTCGTTTTTGGCGAAATGCTAGTCTAATTCGATTGGAATCGAGCCAATGAAAAGTAGTTTTTGATTTCATTATAACTTCAGGTTTCTTCATTTTTAGCGAATTGCTAGTCTAATTCGATTGTAATCGAACCAATGAAAAGTGGTTTTTGATTTCATGATAAATTCGGGTTTGTTTATTTTCGGCCAATTGTAAGTCTACTTCGATTGGAATCGAGCCAACGAAAAGTGGTTTTTGATTTCATGATAACTTTGGGTTTGATCATTTACGACGAATTGCTAGTCTAATTCGATTGGAAACGTGCCAATGAAAAGTGGCTTTCAATTTCATGATAACTTCATGTTTGATCATTTTCGAAAAATTGCTAGTCTAATTCGATTGGAATCGAGCCAATGAAAAGTGGTTTTCGATTTCATGATAATTTTCGTGTTTGATCGTTTTCGACAAATTGGTAGTCGAATTCAATTGGATTCGAGCCAATGAAAAGTTGTTTATGACTTCATGATAACTTCGAGTTTGTTCATTTTTGGCGAAATGCTAGTCCAATTCGATTGGAATCGAGCCAATGAAAAGTAGTTTTTGATTTCATGATAACTTCGGGTTTCTTCATTTTTAGCGAATTGCTAGTCTAATTCGATTGTAATCAAACCAATGAAAAGTGGTTTTTGATTTCATGATAAATTCGGGTTTGTTTATTTTCGGCCAATTGTTAGTCTACTTCGATTGGAATCGAGCCAACGAAAAGTGGTGTTTGATTTCATGATAACTTTGGGTTTGATCATTTTTGACGAATTGCTAGTCTAATTGGATTGGAAACGTGCCAATGAAAATTGGCTTTCGATTTCATGATAACTTTGGGTTTGATCGTTTTCGAAAAATTGCTAGTCTAATTCGATTGGAATCGAGCCAATGAAAAGTGATTTTCGATTTCATGATAATTTTCGTGTTTGATCATTTTCGACAAATTGCTAGTTGAATTCAATTGGATTCGAGCAAATGAAAAGTTGTTTATGACTTCACGATAACTTCAAGTTTGTTCGTTTTTGGCGAAATGCTAGTCCAATTCGATTCGAATCGAGCCAATGAAAAGTAGTTTTCGATTTCATGATAACTTCGGGTTTCTTCATTTTTGGTGAATTGCTAGTCTAATTCGATTGCAATCGAACCAATGAAAAGTGGTTTTTCATTTCATGATAACTTCGGATTTGTTTATTTTCGGCTAATTGCTAGTCTACTCCGAT
>NW_019267354.1:0-5850 GCF_002742605.1 Olea europaea var. sylvestris | reverse complement strand
AAAAACCGCGCCAGGGGCAATTTCGTCATTTTTCGCGATTGTGTCGGAATGGGCTAAAATTTGTCAGGTTGGTCGGGAACAAAAATCGCGCCGGGGTTAATTTCGTCATTTTTCGCAACTGTGTCGGTATTGGCTAAAATTTGACAGGTTGATCGGAAACAAAAATCGCGTCGGGGGCAATTTTGTAATTTTTCGCGACGGTGTCGGAATGGGTAAAAGTTTGACTAGGTGATTGGAAACAAAAATCGCGCCGGGGATAATTTCGTCATTTTTTGCGACGATGTCGGAATGGGCTAAAATTTGACTAGTTGATCGGAAACAAAAATCGCGCCGGGGCAATTTCATTATTTTTCGAGACTGTGTCGGAATGGGCTAAAATTTGACAGGTTAATCGAAAGCAAAAATCGCGCCGGGGGCAATTTCCTCATTTTTCTCGACGTGTCAAAATGGGCTCAAATTTTACAGCTGATCGGGAACAAAAATCGCGCCGGGTGAATTTCGTCATTTTTCGCTACTGTGTCGGAATTGGCTATAATTTGACTGGTTGATCGGAAACAAAAATCGTGCCGGGGGCAATTTCATCATTTTTCGTGACGGTGTCGAAATGGGCTAAAATTTGACTGGTTGATCGGAAACAAAAATTGCCCCGGGAGCAATTTCGTCAGTTTTCTCAACTGTATCGGAATGGGCTGAAATTTGGCAGGTTGATCGGAAATAAAAATTGCGCCGTGGGCAATTTCGTCATTTTTCTCGGCTGTGTCGGAATGGGCTTAAATTTGACTGGTTGATTGGAAACAAAAACCGCGCCAGGGGCAATTTCGTCAATTTTAGCGACTGTGTCGGAATGGGCTAGAATTTGACAGGTTGATCGAAAACAAAAATCGCGCCGGGGGTAATTTCGTCATTTATCGTGACTGTGTCGAAATGGGCTCAAATTTGACCGGTTGATCGGGAACAAAAATCGCGCCGTGGGTAATTTCGTCATTTTTAGCAACTGTGTCGGAATTGGCTAAAATTTGAAAGGTTGATCGGAAACAAAAATCGCGCCGAGGGCAATTTAATCATTTTTCGCGACTGTGTCAGAAAGGGCTAAAATTTAACCGGATGATCGGAAACAAAAACCGCGCCGGGGGCTATTTCGTCATTTTTCTTTACTGTGTCGGAGTGGGCTTAAATTTGGCAGGTTGATCAGAAATAAAAATAGCGCCGGGGGCAATTTAATCATTTTTCGCGACTGTGTCGGAATGGGTTAAAATTTGACTGGCTGATCGGAAATAAAAATCACGCCGGGGGCAATTTCGTCATTTTTCGCGACCGTGTCGGAATGGGCTCAAATTTGACAGGTTGATCGGAAACAAAAATCGCGCCGAGGGCAATTTAATCATTTTTCGCGACTGTGTCGGAATGGGTTAAAATTTGACTGGCTGATCGGAAATAAAAATCACGCCGGGGGCAATTTCGTCATTTTTCGCGACCGTGTCGGAATGGGCTCAAATTTGACAGGTTGATCGGAAACAAAAATCGCGCCGAGGGCAATTTAATCATTTTTCGCGACTGTGTCGGAATGGGTTAAAATTTGACTGGCTGATCGGAAATAAAAATCACGCCGGGGGCAATTTCGTCATTTTTCGCGACCGTGTCGGAATGGGCTCAAATTTGACAGGTTGATCGGAAACAAAAATCGCGCCGAGGGCAATTTAATCATTTTTCGCGACTGTGTCGGAATGGGTTAAAATTTGACTGGCTGATCGGAAATAAAAATCACGCCGGGGGCAATTTCGTCATTTTTCGCGACCGTGTCGGAATGGGCTCAAATTTGACAGGTTGATCGGAAACAAAAATCGCGCCGAGGGCAATTTAATCATTTTTCGCGACTGTGTCGGAATGGGTTAAAATTTGACTGGCTGATCGGAAATAAAAATCACGCCGGGGGCAATTTCGTCATTTTTCGCGACCGTGTCGGAATGGGCTCAAATTTGACAGGTTGATCGGAAACAAAAATCGCGCCGAGGGCAATTTAATCATTTTTCGCGACTGTGTCGGAATGGGTTAAAATTTGACTGGCTGATCGGAAATAAAAATCACGCCGGGGGCAATTTCGTCATTTTTCGCGACCGTGTCGGAATGGGCTCAAATTTGACAGGTTGATCGGAAACAAAAATCGCGCCGAGGGCAATTTAATCATTTTTCGCGACTGTGTCGGAATGGGTTAAAATTTGACTGGCTGATCGGAAATAAAAATCACGCCGGGGGCAATTTCGTCATTTTTCGCGACCGTGTCGGAATGGGCTCAAATTTGACAGGTTGATCGGAAACAAAAATCGCGCCGAGGGCAATTTAATCATTTTTCGCGACTGTGTCGGAATGGGTTAAAATTTGACTGGCTGATCGGAAATAAAAATCACGCCGGGGGCAATTTCGTCATTTTTCGCGACCGTGTCGGAATGGGCTCAAATTTGACAGGTTGATCGGAAACAAAAATCGCGCCGAGGGCAATTTAATCATTTTTCGCGACTGTGTCGGAATGGGTTAAAATTTGACTGGCTGATCGGAAATAAAAATCACGCCGGGGGCAATTTCGTCATTTTTCGCGACCGTGTCGGAATGGGCTCAAATTTGACAGGTTGATCGGAAACAAAAATCGCGCCGAGGGCAATTTAATCATTTTTCGCGACTGTGTCGGAATGGGTTAAAATTTGACTGGCTGATCGGAAATAAAAATCACGCCGGGGGCAATTTCGTCATTTTTCGCGACCGTGTCGGAATGGGCTCAAATTTGACAGGTTGATCGGAAACAAAAATCGCGCCGAGGGCAATTTAATCATTTTTCGCGACTGTGTCGGAATGGGTTAAAATTTGACTGGCTGATCGGAAATAAAAATCACGCCGGGGGCAATTTCGTCATTTTTCGCGACCGTGTCGGAATGGGCTCAAATTTGACAGGTTGATCGGAAACAAAAATCGCGCCGAGGGCAATTTAATCATTTTTCGCGACTGTGTCGGAATGGGTTAAAATTTGACTGGCTGATCGGAAATAAAAATCACGCCGGGGGCAATTTCGTCATTTTTCGCGACCGTGTCGGAATGGGCTCAAATTTGACAGGTTGATCGGAAACAAAAATCGCGCCGAGGGCAATTTAATCATTTTTCGCGACTGTGTCGGAATGGGTTAAAATTTGACTGGCTGATCGGAAATAAAAATCACGCCGGGGGCAATTTCGTCATTTTTCGCGACCGTGTCGGAATGGGCTCAAATTTGACAGGTTGATCGGAAACAAAAATCGCGCCGAGGGCAATTTAATCATTTTTCGCGACTGTGTCGGAATGGGTTAAAATTTGACTGGCTGATCGGAAATAAAAATCACGCCGGGGGCAATTTCGTCATTTTTCGCGACCGTGTCGGAATGGGCTCAAATTTGACAGGTTGATCGGAAACAAAAATCGCGCCGAGGGCAATTTAATCATTTTTCGCGACTGTGTCGGAATGGGTTAAAATTTGACTGGCTGATCGGAAATAAAAATCACGCCGGGGGCAATTTCGTCATTTTTCGCGACCGTGTCGGAATGGGCTCAAATTTGACAGGTTGATCGGAAACAAAAATCGCGCCGAGGGCAATTTAATCATTTTTCGCGACTGTGTCGGAATGGGTTAAAATTTGACTGGCTGATCGGAAATAAAAATCACGCCGGGGGCAATTTCGTCATTTTTCGCGACCGTGTCGGAATGGGCTCAAATTTGACAGGTTGATCGGAAACAAAAATCGCGCCGAGGGCAATTTAATCATTTTTCGCGACTGTGTCGGAATGGGTTAAAATTTGACTGGCTGATCGGAAATAAAAATCACGCCGGGGGCAATTTCGTCATTTTTCGCGACCGTGTCGGAATGGGCTCAAATTTGACAGGTTGATCGGAAACAAAAATCGCGCCGAGGGCAATTTAATCATTTTTCGCGACTGTGTCGGAATGGGTTAAAATTTGACTGGCTGATCGGAAATAAAAATCACGCCGGGGGCAATTTCGTCATTTTTCGCGACCGTGTCGGAATGGGCTCAAATTTGACAGGTTGATCGGAAACAAAAATCGCGCCGAGGGCAATTTAATCATTTTTCGCGACTGTGTCGGAATGGGTTAAAATTTGACTGGCTGATCGGAAATAAAAATCACGCCGGGGGCAATTTCGTCATTTTTCGCGACCGTGTCGGAATGGGCTCAAATTTGACAGGTTGATCGGAAACAAAAATCGCGCCGAGGGCAATTTAATCATTTTTCGCGACTGTGTCGGAATGGGTTAAAATTTGACTGGCTGATCGGAAATAAAAATCACGCCGGGGGCAATTTCGTCATTTTTCGCGACCGTGTCGGAATGGGCTCAAATTTGACAGGTTGATCGGAAACAAAAATCGCGCCGAGGGCAATTTAATCATTTTTCGCGACTGTGTCGGAATGGGTTAAAATTTGACTGGCTGATCGGAAATAAAAATCACGCCGGGGGCAATTTCGTCATTTTTCGCGACCGTGTCGGAATGGGCTCAAATTTGACAGGTTGATCGGAAACAAAAATCGCGCCGAGGGCAATTTAATCATTTTTCGCGACTGTGTCGGAATGGGTTAAAATTTGACTGGCTGATCGGAAATAAAAATCACGCCGGGGGCAATTTCGTCATTTTTCGCGACCGTGTCGGAATGGGCTCAAATTTGACAGGTTGATCGGAAACAAAAATCGCGCCGAGGGCAATTTAATCATTTTTCGCGACTGTGTCGGAATGGGTTAAAATTTGACTGGCTGATCGGAAATAAAAATCACGCCGGGGGCAATTTCGTCATTTTTCGCGACCGTGTCGGAATGGGCTCAAATTTGACAGGTTGATCGGAAACAAAAATCGCGCCGAGGGCAATTTAATCATTTTTCGCGACTGTGTCGGAATGGGTTAAAATTTGACTGGCTGATCGGAAATAAAAATCACGCCGGGGGCAATTTCGTCATTTTTCGCGACCGTGTCGGAATGGGCTCAAATTTGACAGGTTGATCGGGAACAAAATCGCGCCGGGGGTAATTTCGTCATCTTTCTCGATTGGGTCTGAATTGGCTGGAATTTGGCAGTTTGATCTGAAATAAAAATCGCGTCGGCGGCTATTTCGTCATTTTACTCGACTGTGTCGGAATCGGCTGAAATTTGGCAGTTTGATCGGAAACAAAAACCGCGCCATGGGCAATTTCGTCATTTTTCTCGACTGTGTTGGAATTGGCTGAAATTTGGCAGTTTGATCTGAAATAAAAATCGCCCCGGGGGTTAATTTCGTCATTTTCCTCGACTGTGTCGGAATGGACTCAAATTTGACAGGTTTATAGGGAACAAAAATCGCGCTGGGGCAATTTCGTCAATTTTTGCAACTGTATCGGAATTGGCTGAAATTTGACTTGTTGATCGGAAACAAAAACCGCGCCGGGGGCAATTTCGTCATTTTTCTCGACTGTGTCGAAATTGGCAGAAATTTGGCAGTTTGATCTGAAATAAAAATCACGCCGGGTGTAATTTCGTCATTTTTTGCTACTGTGTCGGAATTGGCGTAAATTTGACTTGTTGATCGGAAACAAAAATCGCGCCGGGGGCAATTTCATCATTTTTCTCGACTATGTCGGAATTGGCTGAAATTTGGATGTTTTATCTGAAACAAAAATCGCGCCAGGGGGAATTTCGTCATTCTTCTCGACTGTGTCGGAATGGGCTCAAATTTGACAGGTTGATCGGAAACAAAAATCGCGCTGGAGCAATTTCGTCATTTTTCGCGACTGTGTCGGAATTGGCTAGAATTTGACAGGTTGATCAGAGACAAATCGCGCCGAGGGC
>NW_019267353.1:0-5850 GCF_002742605.1 Olea europaea var. sylvestris | reverse complement strand
TTCATTCCAATCGAGTTAGACTAGCAATTCTACAAAAATGAACAAACCCGAAGTTATCATGAAATCAAAAACCACTTTTCATTGGCTCAATTCCAGTCGAATTAGACTAGCAATTCGCCAAAACGAACAAACCCGAAGTTATTATGAAATCAAAAATCATTTTTCACTGACTCGATTCTAATCGAATTAGACTGGCAATTCGCCAAAAACAAACAAACCCGAAGTTATCATGAAATCAAAAATCACTTTCAATTGGCTCGATTCCAATCGAGTTTGACAAGCAATTCACCAAAAACAAACAAACACGAAATTATCATGAAATCAAAAATCAATTTTCATTGTCTCGATTCTAATCGAGTTAGACTAGCAATTCGCCAAAAAAGAACAAACCTGAAGTTATCGTGAAATCAAAAACCACTTTTCATTGGCTCGATTGCAATCGAATTTGACAAGCAATTCGCAAAAAATGAACAAATCCGAAGTTATCATGAAATCAAAAACCACTTTTCTTTGGCTCGATTCTAATCGACTTAGACTGGTAATTTGCCGAAAACGAACAAACTCGAAGTTATCCTGAAATCAAAAACCACTTTTCATTGGCTCGATTGCAATCGAATTTGACAAGCAATTCGCAAAAAATGAACAAATCCGAAGTTATCATGAAATCAAAAACCACTTTTCTTTGGCTCGATTCTAATCGACTTAGACTGGTAATTTGCCGAAAACGAACAAACTCGAAGTTATCCTGAAATCAAAAACCACTTTTCATTGGCTCGATTGCAATCGAATTTGACAAGCAATTCGCAAAAAATGAACAAATCCGAAGTTATCATGAAATCAAAAACCACTTTTCTTTGGCTCGATTCTAATCGACTTAGACTGGTAATTTGCCGAAAACGAACAAACTCGAAGTTATCCTGAAATCAAAAACCACTTTTCATTGGCTCGATTGCAATCGAATTTGACAAGCAATTCGCAAAAAATGAACAAATCCGAAGTTATCATGAAATCAAAAACCACTTTTCTTTGGCTCGATTCTAATCGACTTAGACTGGTAATTTGCCGAAAACGAACAAACTCGAAGTTATCCTGAAATCAAAAACCACTTTTCATTGGCTCGATTGCAATCGAATTTGACAAGCAATTCGCAAAAAATGAACAAATCCGAAGTTATCATGAAATCAAAAACCACTTTTCTTTGGCTCGATTCTAATCGACTTAGACTGGTAATTTGCCGAAAACGAACAAACTCGAAGTTATCCTGAAATCAAAAACCACTTTTCATTGGCTCGATTGCAATCGAATTTGACAAGCAATTCGCAAAAAATGAACAAATCCGAAGTTATCATGAAATCAAAAACCACTTTTCTTTGGCTCGATTCTAATCGACTTAGACTGGTAATTTGCCGAAAACGAACAAACTCGAAGTTATCCTGAAATCAAAAACCACTTTTCATTGGCTCGATTGCAATCGAATTTGACAAGCAATTCGCAAAAAATGAACAAATCCGAAGTTATCATGAAATCAAAAACCACTTTTCTTTGGCTCGATTCTAATCGACTTAGACTGGTAATTTGCCGAAAACGAACAAACTCGAAGTTATCCTGAAATCAAAAACCACTTTTCATTGGCTCGATTGCAATCGAATTTGACAAGCAATTCGCAAAAAATGAACAAATCCGAAGTTATCATGAAATCAAAAACCACTTTTCTTTGGCTCGATTCTAATCGACTTAGACTGGTAATTTGCCGAAAACGAACAAACTCGAAGTTATCCTGAAATCAAAAACCACTTTTCATTGGCTCGATTGCAATCGAATTTGACAAGCAATTCGCAAAAAATGAACAAATCCGAAGTTATCATGAAATCAAAAACCACTTTTCTTTGGCTCGATTCTAATCGACTTAGACTGGTAATTTGCCGAAAACGAACAAACTCGAAGTTATCCTGAAATCAAAAACCACTTTTCATTGGCTCGATTGCAATCGAATTTGACAAGCAATTCGCAAAAAATGAACAAATCCGAAGTTATCATGAAATCAAAAACCACTTTTCTTTGGCTCGATTCTAATCGACTTAGACTGGTAATTTGCCGAAAACGAACAAACTCGAAGTTATCCTGAAATCAAAAACCACTTTTCATTGGCTCGATTGCAATCGAATTTGACAAGCAATTCGCAAAAAATGAACAAATCCGAAGTTATCATGAAATCAAAAACCACTTTTCTTTGGCTCGATTCTAATCGACTTAGACTGGTAATTTGCCGAAAACGAACAAACTCGAAGTTATCCTGAAATCAAAAACCACTTTTCATTGGCTCGATTGCAATCGAATTTGACAAGCAATTCGCAAAAAATGAACAAATCCGAAGTTATCATGAAATCAAAAACCACTTTTCTTTGGCTCGATTCTAATCGACTTAGACTGGTAATTTGCCGAAAACGAACAAACTCGAAGTTATCCTGAAATCAAAAACCACTTTTCATTGGCTCGATTGCAATCGAATTTGACAAGCAATTCGCAAAAAATGAACAAATCCGAAGTTATCATGAAATCAAAAACCACTTTTCTTTGGCTCGATTCTAATCGACTTAGACTGGTAATTTGCCGAAAACGAACAAACTCGAAGTTATCCTGAAATCAAAAACCACTTTTCATTGGCTCGATTGCAATCGAATTTGACAAGCAATTCGCAAAAAATGAACAAATCCGAAGTTATCATGAAATCAAAAACCACTTTTCTTTGGCTCGATTCTAATCGACTTAGACTGGTAATTTGCCGAAAACGAACAAACTCGAAGTTATCCTGAAATCAAAAACCACTTTTCATTGGCTCGATTGCAATCGAATTTGACAAGCAATTCGCAAAAAATGAACAAATCCGAAGTTATCATGAAATCAAAAACCACTTTTCTTTGGCTCGATTCTAATCGACTTAGACTGGTAATTTGCCGAAAACGAACAAACTCGAAGTTATCCTGAAATCAAAAACCACTTTTCATTGGCTCGATTGCAATCGAATTTGACAAGCAATTCGCAAAAAATGAACAAATCCGAAGTTATCATGAAATCAAAAACCACTTTTCTTTGGCTCGATTCTAATCGACTTAGACTGGTAATTTGCCGAAAACGAACAAACTCGAAGTTATCCTGAAATCAAAAACCACTTTTCATTGGCTCGATTGCAATCGAATTTGACAAGCAATTCGCAAAAAATGAACAAATCCGAAGTTATCATGAAATCAAAAACCACTTTTCTTTGGCTCGATTCTAATCGACTTAGACTGGTAATTTGCCGAAAACGAACAAACTCGAAGTTATCCTGAAATCAAAAACCACTTTTCATTGGCTCGATTGCAATCGAATTTGACAAGCAATTCGCAAAAAATGAACAAATCCGAAGTTATCATGAAATCAAAAACCACTTTTCTTTGGCTCGATTCTAATCGACTTAGACTGGTAATTTGCCGAAAACGAACAAACTCGAAGTTATCCTGAAATCAAAAACCACTTTTCATTGGCTCGATTGCAATCGAATTTGACAAGCAATTCGCAAAAAATGAACAAATCCGAAGTTATCATGAAATCAAAAACCACTTTTCTTTGGCTCGATTCTAATCGACTTAGACTGGTAATTTGCCGAAAACGAACAAACTCGAAGTTATCCTGAAATCAAAAACCACTTTTCATTGGCTCGATTGCAATCGAATTTGACAAGCAATTCGCAAAAAATGAACAAATCCGAAGTTATCATGAAATCAAAAACCACTTTTCTTTGGCTCGATTCTAATCGAGTTAGACTGGTAATTTGCCGAAAACGAACAAACTCGAAGTTATCCTGAAATCAAAAACCACTTTTCATTGGCTCAATTCCAATCGAGTAAGACAAGCAATTCGCCAAAAATGAACAATCCCAAAGTTGTAAACAAATCAAAAACCACTTTTCATGGCTCGATTCCAATTGAATTAGACTAGCAATTCGCCAAAAATGAACAAATTGGGAGCGATCGTGAAATCAAAATCCACTTTTCATTGCCTCGATTCCAATCGAATTAGGCTAGCAATTCACTAAAAACTAACAAACCCGAAGTTATCATGAAATCAAAAACCACATTTCATTGACTCGATTCCAATCGAATTAGACTTGCAATTCGCCAGAAACGAACAAACTAGAAGTGATCATGAAATCAAAAACCACTTTTCATTGGCTTGATTCCAATCGAGTTAGACTAGCAATTCTCCAAAAATGAACAAACCCGAAGTTATCATGAAATCAAAAACCACTTTTCATTGGCTCAATTCCAATCGAATTAGACTAGCAATTTGCCAGAACGAACAAACCCGAAGTTATTATGAATTCAAAAATCATTTTTCACTGACTCGATTCCAATCGAATTAGACTGGCAATTCGCCAAAAACGAACAAACCCGAAGTTATCATGAAATCAAAAACCACTTTTCATTAGCTCGATTCCAATCGAGTTTGACAAGCAATTCACCAAAAACAAACAAACCCGAAATTATCATGAAATCAAAAATCAATTTTCATTGGCTCGATTCTAATCGAGTTAGACTAGCAATTCGCCAAAAAAGAACAAACCTAAAGTTATCATGAAATCAAAAACCACTTTTCTTTGGCTCGAATTCAATCGAATTAGACTAGCAATTCGTCAAAAAATGAACAAACCCGAAGTTATCATGAAATAAAAAATCACTTTTCATTGGCTCGAATTCAATCGAATTAGACTAGCAATTCGTCAAAAAATGAACAAACCCGAAGTTATCATGAAATAAAAAACCACTTTTCATTGGCTCGAATTCAATCGAATTAGACTAGCAATTCGTCAAAAAATGAACAAACCCGAAGTGATCATGAAATAAAAAACAACTTTTCATCGGCTCAATTCCAATCGAATTAGACTAGCAATTCGGAAAAATGAAAGAACCCAAAGTGATCATGAAATCAAAAATCACTTTTCATTGGCTCGATTCCAATCGAATTAGACTAGCAATTCGCTAAAAATGAACAAACCTGAAGTTATCAGGAAATCAAAAAAAAAACTTTTCATTGGCTCGATTAAAATCGAATTAGACTGGCAATTCGCAAAAAATGAACAAACCCGAAGTTATCATGAAATTAAAAGCCACTTTTCATTGGCCCAATTCCAATCGAGTTAGACTAGCAATTTTCCAAAAACGAACAAACCCGAAGTTATCATGAAATCAAAAAACACTTTTCACTGCTCGATTCCAATCGAATTAGACTAGCAATTCGCCAAAAACGAGCATAATCGAAGTCACGATGAAATCGAAAACAACTTATCATTGGCTCAATTCCAATCGAATTAGACTAGCAACTCGCCAAAAATGAACAAACCCGAAGTTATCTTGAAATCAAAACCCACTTTTCATTGGCTCGATTCCAAACGATTTAGACTAGCAATTCGTCAAAAATGAACAAATTCGAAGTTATCATGAAATCAAAAACAACTTTTCATTGGCTCGATTCTAATCAAGTTAGACTGGCAATTCGTCAAAAATGAACAAACCAGAAGTTATCTTGAAATCAAAAACCACTTTTCATTGGCTCGAGTCCAATAAAATTTGACTAGCAATTCGCCAAAAAATGAACAAACCCAAAGTTGTCATGAAATCAAAAACCACTTTTCATTGGCTCGATTCCAATCGAATTAGATTAGCAATTTGCCAAAAATGAACAAACTAGAAGTGATCATGAAATCAAAAACCACTTTTCATTGGCTTGATTCCAATCGAATTGACTAGCGATTCGCGAAAAATGAACAAACTCGAAGTTATCATAGAATCAAAAACAACTTTTCGTTGACTC
>NW_019267352.1:4048-5856 GCF_002742605.1 Olea europaea var. sylvestris | reverse complement strand
TTTTCGTATTAATTAAATCAGGTTGAAGAAGTGCTAGATAGAAAATTAACAAAGAAAAATCGCACCTAGGGCAATTTTGTTATATGTAGCGACGGTGTCGGAATCGGCCGAAATTTGGCAGGTTGTTTGGAAACGGCCCGCGAAATTGGACTCGGGGCACAGACCCAGGATCACAGGATTTTAGCCAAATTCCTTCGTTTGGGCCTCCGAATAATTAATTTTCGTATTAATTATATCAAGTTGAAGAAGTGCTGGACAGAAAATTAACAAAGAAAAACCGCACCAGGGGCAATTTTGTCATTTGTCGTGGCAGTGTCGGAATGGGCTGAAATTTGGCAGGTTGATTGGAAACGGCCTGCGAAATTGGAATCGGGACGTAGACCCAGGATCACGGGATTTTAGCCAAATTCCTTCGTTTGGGCCTTCGAATAATTAATTTTCGTATTAGTTATGTCAAGTTGAAGAAGTGCTGGACAGAAAATTAACAAAGAAAAACCGCATCATGGGCAATTTTGTCATTTATCATGACGGTGTCGGAATGAGCCAAAATTTGGCAGGTTCATTGGAAGCGGCCCGCGAAATTGGACTCGGAGCACAGACCCGGGATCATGGGATATTAGCCAAATTCCTTCATTTGGGCCTCCGAATAATTAATTTTCGTATTAATTATGTCAGGTTGAAGAAGTGCTGGATAGAAGATTAACAAAGAAAAACCGCACCCAGGGCAATTTTGTCATGTGTCGCGACGGTGTTGGAGTGGGCCGAAATTTGGCAGGTTTATTGGAAACGGCCCGCAAAATTGGAATCGAGGCACAGATTCTGGATCATGGGATTTTAGCCAAATTCCTTCATTTTAGCCTCCGTATAATTAATTTTCGTATTAATTATATCAGGTTGAAGAAGTGCTAGATAGAAAATTAACAAAGAAAAATCGCACCTAGGGCAATTTTGTTATTTGTAGCGACGGTGTCGGAATGGGCCGAAATTTGGCAGGTTGTTTGGAAACGGCCCGCAAAAATGGACTCGGGGCACAGACCCAGGATGACGGGATTTTAGCCAAATTCCTTCGTTTGGGCCTCCGAATAATTAATTTTCGTATTAATTATATCAAGTTGAAGAAGTGTTGGACAGGAAATTAACAAAGAAAAACCCCACCAGGGGCAATTTTGTCATTTATCGTGACGGTGTCGGAAGGGGCCAAAATTTGCCAGGTTCATTGGAAACGGCCCGCGAAATTGGACTCGGAGCATAANCGAATAATTAATTTTCGTATTAATTATATCAAGTTGAAGAAGTGTTGGACAGGAAATTAACAAAGAAAAACCCCACCAGGGGCAATTTTGTCATTTATCGTGACGGTGTCGGAAGGGGCCAAAATTTGCCAGGTTCATTGGAAACGGCCCGCGAAATTGGACTCGGAGCATAAACCGGGGATCACGGGATTTTTTCTAAATTCCTTCGTTTGGGCATCCGAATAATTAATTTTCGTATTAATTATGTCAGGTTGAAGAAGTGCTGGATAGAAGATTAACAAAGAAAAACCGCACCCAGGACAATTTTTTCATGTGTCGCGACGGTGTTGGAGTGGGCCGAAATTTGGCAGGTTTATTGGAAACGGCCCGCAAAATTGGAATCGAGGCACAGATTCTGGATCATGGGATTTTAGCCAAATTCCTTCGTTTTGGCCTCCGTATAATTAATTTTCGTATTAATTATATCAAGTTGAAGAAGTGCTGGACAGAAAATTAACAAAGAAAAACCGCACCACGGGCAATTTTGTCATTTGTCGTGACGGTGTCGGAATGGGC